>NC_045436.1:103511109-103568577 GCF_002776525.5 Piliocolobus tephrosceles | reverse complement strand
AAAAAAAAAAAAAAAAAAAAAAAAAAAAAAAAAAAACAAGGAAAAGAAAAAGGATAACATAAAAATTTGTAATATCAACATATAGTCTAGAATCTGCTACCAATTAGCTTTGTGACTTACTTGAACAAGTCACATTCTTCTGAGTCTTTTTCACTCATTTATTCCATATTTATTCATTCAGCAAATATTAGCTAAGTATAAACTGACAGGCACTATTCCAAGCCCAGGGATAGACCAGTGAACAACACAAAGCCACTCTTCTCACTGCAGTGAAGTGAGACTGACATTATATAAATACATAAATGTGTAATGTTCTAGATAGAGTTAAGTGCTGTGGTGAAAACTTAAACCAGCAAGGGAATAAGAAGGGCTGGAGGGCAGGGAAGAAAATAATTGCTGCTTTATGAAGAGTTGCCAGAGAAAGACTGATCAGATGACATTTAAGAAAAGACTTGAAGAGTATGAGAAACAATAATAATACAGACCTTACTTCCTTCATGGATTGCTAGAACTTTATGAAAGGGCTTTGCAAATGTGGAAGGATATCTGCAGTTCTCCAAAGTTTGATTTGTCTTTGGTGAGAGAGGGCCTGAGTTTACTTCTCTCCATCTAAAGACATTCTCCCTTTGGAGATGGAGTAGGTGTTATCAATAGAAACACATGAATGAGAATAATAGAGTCTGTCTCAGGGCCCGAATAGTCAGATGATTTCCATTCTGCCTAAATTGGATTAATGAGATATAGAGATCAACATTCACTATAGAGAGCTGTCTATTCTGCATCAAATGTCCTTTAAGTTTCTTTTATTTTAGCCACAAACATTTTCCAAAATACTAAGAATTGGCAAAAAGGAAAAAAAAAAAGAAAAAAAAAAAGGAAAAAAAGAAAACAAACCACAATCTTACATTTCGCTGGTATCAGGTAACCAGTTGTCACTAAAAAAATATCATGCAGGAATCATCTCTGTACCCTTTCCCTAATATCATTAGTACATTGCATCCATTTGGATCTCTCCCAGATATTTCTCTGTGCATTTAGTTATATTTACATATATCATAGCCACCGTGGGGTGAATTTTTAATCATAAGGAAGGAAATGTTTCTGAAAACTGTCAAGCATTATTTTCGATACTTCCTCATTTAGCCCAGGTGTTGGAGCCATAGCTATGCCGTGCCAAGTTTCTCAGGGTTTAGCCCCTCGGTCTTGGGCTTTCCCTCAGGTGTTGATGGGGCTCAAGTGAGACAGAATATGAAAGTGCATGATGCTTGGTGCTGGCCGCAGACCAACCAAAATCTCTGGGCCTTGGTGTTTATACAGGTGTGCCTCTTACTGTCTGTGGGTCTGCAGTTATAAAATAGAAGCCACAAAATGTGCCAGAGGTAGGGGAAAGCTCAGGAGGAAATGAAAATTTCTAAACTCTTTAAAGATTTCTTCTATTTAAGACCCTTCTTTGTCTTTAACATAAATTCTAATATGTTGTTTATAATGAAAGAGCAGAAAGTGGCTTGTTCAAGTGGATGCTCAAAAATATGCATTGAATTGAAAAAGGAAGGCAAAAAGAGAAAAGAGGAAAAGAATAAAACAGGGAGAGAAGGAACTGTTGTAATATATAAGACTTTCAGACATAAATAAGGTATACTAATGTGGAATTTTTTAAGGATCTAATTACCTAATGCATCTCTATTTTTGTCAATAAAGACAACAAGTTGAATGTTTGTTTTTTTATTATTTTTTGTTTATTATTATACTTTAAGTTCTAGGTTACATGTGTACAATGTGCAGATTTGTTACATATGTATACATGTGCCATGTTGGTATGATGCACCCATTAACTCGTCATTTACGTTAGATATTTCTCCTAATGCTATCCCTCCTCTCTCCTGCCACCCCATGACAGGCCCTGGTGTGTGATGTTCCCCACCCTGTGTCCAAGTGTTCTCATTGTTAATTCCTACCTATGAGTGAGAACATGCAGTGTTTGGTTTTCTGTCCTTGCCATAGTTTGCTCAGAATGATGGTGTCCAGCTTCATCCATGTCCCTACAAGGACATGAACTCATCATTTTTTATGGCTGCATAGTATTCCATGGTGTATATGTGCCACATTTCTTAATCCAGTCTATCATTGATGGACATTTGGGTTGGTTCCAAGTCTTTGCTATTGTGAACAGTGCTGCAATAAACATACGTGTGCATGTGTCTTTATAGCAGCATGATTTATAATCAACAAGTTGAATGTTAACCATTAGGGCAACCAGCCTAACAGTTTCCCTGCTGACCACTACTTCCTTGTGGTCCACTGACATTGTAAATATAGCCTAGTCTCTGTGAGACTTTATTGTATTTATTACTTACATATAAACAAATGAACAATAGTGTTTATCTCTGTGGCCCTTTGCTTCATATAGTACCTGGTTGATAGTACTCAAGGTTTTTTTTTTGTTTCTTTGGTTGGTTTCTTTTGTTTTTTTTTTTTTTTTTTTTTTTTTTGAGATGGAGACTCACTCTGTCACCAGTCTGGAGTACAGTGGCATGATCTCTGCTCACTGCAACCTCCGCCTCCCTGCCTCCCTGGTTCAAGCAATTCCCCTCCCTCAGCCTCCCGAGTAGCAGGGATTACAGGCACACACCACCATGCCCAGCTAACTTTTTTTTGTATTTTTAGTAGAGACGGGCTTTCAACTGGTCAGACTGGTCTTGAACTCCTGACCTCAGGCAATCTGCCCGCCTCAGCCTCCCAAAGTGTTGGGATTACAGGCATAAGCCACCGCCTCCAGCCAGTACTCAATGTTTTTAAATATGAATTTAAAACCAAATTTGAATTTAAAATAAAAATTAAACCCGAGGACTTTCTTTAGTTAGAGAGATGGCACAGGCTGCTTAGGTTTGAATCCCGGCCCTCTACCTACTCCCTGTATGACCTTCAACTTCTTAACCTTTTTGTGACTCTGATTCCTCATCTATAAAACAAGAGTAAGAATATTACCTCTGGCGGGGCGCGGTGGCTCAAGCCTGTAATCCCAGCACTTTGGGAGGCCCAGAAGGGCGGATCACGAGGTCAGGAGATCGAGACCATCCTGGCTAACACGGTGAAACCCCATCTCTACTAAAAAATACAAAAAATGAGCCGGCGAGGTGGCGGGCGCCTGTAGTCCCAGCTACTCGGGAGGCTGAGGCTGGAGAATGGCGTAAACACGGCGGGAGGGGGGGGGGCGGAGCTTGCAGTGAGCTGAGATCCGGCCACTGCACTCCAGCCTGGGTGACAGAGCAAGACTCCGTCTCAAAAAAAAAAAAAAAAAAAAAAAAATATTACCTCTAGCAAAGGATGGCTTTGATGTTTCAATACATTATCTTTCTAAAATGCTTAGCATCTAGTAAGTGTTAGGAAAATTTGCTATTATCTAATTAGGATTGAATAAATATACTCTGAAATGGGACCCCTATACAATTCTCTGTTTTGCTAAATGTAAACTGAACAATAGAAGTAGACTATATTGGGTATTGCCATCAACTGAGTTTTGTCTTCATTGAGAAATTAGTGAACATCATTAGCCAGGAGGAGCAATAGTGTTGTTTCTGTTTTATTCTGGAATGTATGCCTCCATTACGCTGTCCTCATCCAATTGATCTTCCTTTGTGTGCCCCCAGAATATTCTTGGATAGGACTGTTACTTTGTTTCAGAAGTGAGTTTTGATTACTTCTTTTGAAAATGTTTCAGTTTCACTATCAGTTGAGTATTTACTGATTTTTAAGACAATTTTATTTTCCTTTAGTATGTTTTGCATAATACAACATTTTTATTAATTAATCTAGGATGACTTCAGTTCTTTTCTAACACGAGGGCTTCTTTGTTTTTTGTGCCTTCTCTGCTGTTCCCATTATCACAATTGGGAAGGCAACTCCATGCATTCCCTTCATGACTAAGTTAGATTTTTTTTTATAGTTTTAGATCATTTTTAATTGACACATCATAATTGCACATATTAATGGGACACAGTGTGATGTTTTAATGGATATGTACATTGTATAATGATCAAATCAGCAGGGTAGCTTGCATATCCATCACGTCAAACATGTATCATTTCTTTGTTGTAAAAATGTTCAAAATTCTCTCTCATAATTACTTTGAAATATACAATGAAATACTTTGATGACCTGAAAAAGAGATCCTTACTGCTTAGCATTGTGGCACTTCCAGTTTAAATGCTATTAAACTGCACCTCATTAGCTTACCCTATTTTTAACTATTGTACAACTGATATTTCTAGATTATGTGATGATTGGGCTTAGACAATTTAATGAACTTATTTGTGTGAGGTCCCTGAGGGTGTAGACTAAGTCTGAGCCAACTTCTTATTGCTCAGGTCTAGCAGAGCGTTTGGCATTAGTATACTGAAATGAAGAGGTAAAGTAGAAATCCGTGGCATGAAGCACGTATTCCTTAGAAAGCACCCTTACTGAGCTAGATGAATACATTTTCATGGATTTGATTCAGAATCACCAACAGAAATAGACAAAATGCAAAGGGTCTGAAATGAGTGAAGCTGACTTGAAACTATATTAGAAATTATCTCAAGGTGGTTTCTAGCCTGGTGGGGAAAAAGTGTCATACTTATTTCTGACTTGTGGTGATTTTTGCAACCATGGTGAGCAAGTGTTCCCAGTTTCAAAGGTCTTGTGTTTGCTAGTAACTCAAAAAGTTTCCATTCACGTTCACCAAGAGCCTTTTACTGCCTCTTCATTGTCTTTACAGGCCTCCTACAGTAATGTCTCAATTTTGGTGGCTTTTACATTTTTGCTGGAAGAGTTAGGCTGCATTATGGTTAAAAGCATGAATCTTGAAGTAAGTTAGACTTGGATTTGTCCAGGCTCTTGGTGTGGTTTTCTACAGATATGAAAGAAATAAAGAAAAACTGCCTTTTGGTATCAATTTGTCCATCTAAAAGTCATGAGCATAATAGAAGAGAGGATGTTTATTGTTAAAGAAAATTGGAAATAGAAAAACATGAATCCATTTTGAAAGAGAACTTGATTTCATGGTAAATAATAAAAAATAATTTTTATTAGGATTTTTATCTTAAAAATATAGAGTTATACAAATAACTATTTCATCTGATATGAAAGAAGTTATAATTGCAAATATGTGCTACTGCTACATGTGCAACTGGGAAGCATCTTGGAAGGGGGCCTAATGTTATAGTTTAGTGGATGAGTGAATATTTTATATTATAAAAAAAGCCTTTGCTTCCGAATGTGACCTTGTAAATGTTGGGAGTTGAACAATAAACTTCCAGATAAATAGACCAACCTGAAGTAATTGTGTGAATAAACTAATATGTATGGAACACCTTTGTCATAGTGTTGAATCAATGACAGGCACTGCATAATATTAAATCATGTATCTCCACTGGATCCTATGACAATTATCCACTTAAGAAAAATGACAGCTTTAAAAAAGTGTCTGAATTTTTTAGGGCTTTAGAAATTGTGTTTAGCACTTTCTTTTTTTTAAAAAAATTTTAACTTATGGAAAAGTTTGGATTTATTAGTCAACGCTACAAAAATCATAACCCTTTAGCTGCACTGTCTGACAGTAGTCCCTGTCCCCACCACTTCCCCTCCATCCATGATCCTGATCCCTTCCTTTCATGAGGCAAATGATTCAGGTACATAAGCCTTTGTTAGAAAACATGGAGAAAGACTGAAAATTCAGATGATCCTTTGAATCTATGGCAAACTTCTGATGAAAATATGTACTGCTTACTTGTTGAAACTTGATGAACTAGGCAAGAAAAATCTGAGTACATCTTGCTTGTTTTCAATCTCTAACCTGTCTTTCTGTGGCAAACACATTGTTTCCTTCTTCATTCAGATATTTAATTATAACCCCTACTTGACCTGTGCTTTTCTCCAGGTTCTCTATAGTACCAGTGGGTATGTTGTAACTGATTGCATACACTGGCAAGGAATCCTTTAAAAATAACTGGTGCAAATTATTAGGGTAGTATTTCTTCTTTGGTGGTTAGTCAGGCAAATATGTGGATAAATAGGGTTCTCTTTCATTACATTACACACACACACACTTAAGACCAGTGTATAGCAAAAGCATCCAAGTAGCAAAATGCACAATTTCATATTTAAATATTATCTTATTCTTCACCCATGAATAACCAATCTAAAGCTGTATACTAAAAGGAATGCTTTTTATTTGTTTCCATTTAAAATTATTTTTAGTTTTTGTTATGAAATGTTTCAAAAACTCAGAAGAATAAACCAATTTACAAGATATTTAGAGGGTACCCATGTACCCACCACTCACATTTAATGAATTAACATTTTACCATATTTTTTCATACGGTATTTTTATAAAGAAATAAAATGTTACAGATACACAGATAATAATTAAAGCCCTATTGTTTCCATTCCTTTTGTTGTTGTTGTTTTTGGCAGTCTCACTATGTTGTTGCCCAGGCTGCTGGTGCAGTGGCAGAATCATGACTCACTGCAGCCACAACCTCCTGGACTCAAGCAATTGGCCCATCTCAGCTTCCCGAGTAGCTGGGACCACAGATGCACTACCATGCCCAGCTAATTTTTGTGTTTTTTGTAGAAGCAGGGTTTTGCCATGTTGCCCAGGCTGGTCTTGAACTCTGGGGCTCAAGCAATCTGCCCACCTCAACCTCCCAAAGTGCTGGGATTACATGTGTGAGCCGCCACACTCAGTCTCCCTTCCTTTTTAAGTTACAGTTTACTATCCTGAAGTTGGTATGTGCAAATGTATAACTTTGCACAGATTTGCATATATGTATATCCATAAACAACTCAACACTAAGCTTATGCTTTAAAAGTTTAATAAATATCACAGTTTATGACTTCTTTTGTAGTTTGCTTTCATCACTCAGCATTATATTTTTGAATTTTATCCATGTTGATTAATTTAGGATGTAGTTCATTCATTTTAACTGCTATGTAATATTCCATTGCATGAAACCTGCCCTGTTGTAAAGGAAAGTCTTAAATTTATTAAATGCCTCCTAGGTGTCAGACATTATTAATATATATACATATGTACATCATATATATGCTTTGAATTTTGCCTGCAGGTTATCCATTAATTTGATGTTTTGCTGACTGGCAATCCTAAGAATGAGAAACAATTTTATTTTCCTGAACAGCAAAGCCCAACATTTCTGGGATCGCCATATGTCCTCTAAATTCTGTTTGCAGACCAGTCAGTTCTTTGCTGGGTTTGTCCATTTCTTGGGGAATCTTACCAAACACCTAGCGGAAACCTACTCACATTTTTAATATACTAGCCAGAAACTTTCTTGCCTGAGTCTACAAGTTTATTAAGTGTATTTTCTATCTCCAGATTATCACAGGCAGCATTTTTTTTTTTTTTTTTTTTTTACCAAACGTGTTACTAATACATTAAATGGATATTCATTTTTCTAGCCTCCTAGAAAGGAGCTTCATGGTCACCACCTGATCCCAAAGCCAGTGATATGTACATTAGGTTTTTGGCACAGTAGTACCTCAAGTCTCAGTACCAGTTCTCAGAACTAGTTATCCTCAGTGTTTTTCTTGTGAGAAATTGAGGTGATACCCATTTGGAGCAAAAGGGAATGAAGACAGAAAAGACAAATGGGCCAAGCTTAGAATAAGAAGTCTGAATTTTCATTTTCTTTTTATTGTGTTTTTAAGCATGCAATCCTTTTCTTTAGAAAACTTTATGGGCAAAAAACAATGATCAAATTGACACAAATTAGTACATGAAGAACTCTGTCATCACTGTTCATAAAACAGTCTCCAAGAAGAAAATAGAAATTAATCTTATGCCCTGAAATGTCTTCTTTATTCCACTGAAATAGAGTGATAGAAACTATGGAGATGGCATCTCATCTCTACCATTTACTAGTTGTATGACATTGGGCATCTGTGTAATTTCTCTGGGCTCAGTTTCTTTATTTGTACAATAGGGGAAATGATACCTACTTCCTGAAGTTATTGTGAGAATTAAATTGTAATAAATATTTATATATATTTAGTGCTTAGTAGGGAAAGAAGTCAGAGATCACATCTAGAGGAATTGCCTTGGGTATTCACATGTACCTCTCATACAGAAAAGAACATAATTTCCTACGTATTATAATAGCTGCTTTAAGCTTTACATTTGTTGACTCTTAAAATTTTTTATGAATATTTGTTGTTAGAATTTAGATTCTGAAAGAAAGCTATTGAAAAAATATTTTAATTATTGACCATATTTCCTATCGTTGATTAGATTGGATCTAAATGGGTCTGGTGAACCCAGCCTAATGATTTCAGCCATCTTAATTAGTAATCAGTTGGAATTAATAAATGATTTATATAATGGCCCAGGGTGAATTTTCAATGCCTTAAAAATACTTAAATATCACATTAATTCCTTTTGATAATATCATATATTAGGATATTAATCATCCTATATAACCCTGACATTATTAAAATTGCTCATAGATTCTGTGATTAAACTAGGCCATCAGAGTCACATGAATATTTATTCATAAATTGTCCTCCTTCCCCATCATTACATTGTTTTTATTGAAATGTAATTTGACTTGGTTTCATGTGCCTTGTCACTGTATTTAATATAAATATAATGTCTGTGACATTACAGTTTTTCTCAAGATGACCCACAGAAGAAATTTCTTTTCAATTTCATTTTAAAAGGATGTGTTTTTCCTTTACATCAGGTGTATATTTGCTGTATAAATACAATAAGTTTTCCAAACATTTATTTCTTGATTTGAGTTGAACACACAAAATTTTGTGCATGCAGTTTGTATACTAACTTCCTTCCGTCTTCCTTTTTGTTTTTCTACCCTACTTTTCTTTCACCTAAGATTTATTATATGTATTGTATTTATTTTACTTTGCTATATTCTTTATCTGTAAGTCATGTCTTAGTTTAAACCCTTACTAAAACAACAGAAGATAAAATTAATTTTATCAGTGATTAAAGTCACTGAGAGACTTCACTGATATTCAGCTATAAGAATTTAATATTAAGCTTACCTGTGCAGAAATAAATAAGCCTCACCAGGCTACCATTTTGTAAGGATTGCTGCTCACCTGGCTTGTATGTCCTGTGTGTCAGAATGTTTTCCACAATTCTCAGTTGACTTGAGACAGGTATAGTAGCTCATGTATCTTTAAAATTACTGGATGCTGTTTATGGTAAGAAAAATATTAATTGAGAATACATAACCCTATGTTGTATCATTAATTATGTTGTAATCAGGAAATTATTAAGCAAATATAAGCTCACAGACAGCAGACCAGTAGTTACACAGATTGTAGTATGATATCTGAATCCTTCCTACAAGGGATAAGTGAAAATCTTAGTTTAAGAAACCTAGTTTTTCAATCAACAAACTTTTTTAACTCATGTAAACATGGGGGAAGTGGGTGTAAACTCTGCAAAAGCCTGTGGTCACTAGGATATTGTTTATATTATTTATGCTGAAAAAATAATTAGTATTGAGTCTATTCCAAGACAGCATCTTTGGCTGGTTTTGAACAAAGGCCGGCTTGTTTGTGTATTTATATTTCTCTGATGCTGGAAGACGGCATATTTTAATTATATGCCTCAAAGCAGATCAGACACTGGAGAACTTAGAGTTTTAATAAGCACAAGCTGCTACCTTTATGGGAAGAGAAACCTTTATGCCTTTTCCATATCATTGGTTTCTTCATTTCATTTCCAGCCTGAAAACCAAAGGCATGAAACTATATTAATCCAGCAGCTGAGAGGCATATTTGAAATAAAGGATTTGAAGTTATCTGAGCAATAGCTTTCCTGGAATTTCCAAGTAGTTAATATTGTGATGAGAATGACTGACAGGCAGTTAAGTAAAGTCTACAAAGAATTTGTCAATTCTAGCTTTACTAAAATTATTTTTTCAATGTCTGACATTTGAAGGAAAACATTAATTTTAATAATTTATGATGATCTTACAACTCTCCTATTTATAATATTTTAGACACTTCTAGTATTTAAAGCCTGCCAATATTCTAATATTATCTTGTTTGCCTTCATTTTGTATAAATTATAAGGTCTAGAAAAATAGAGGTTACACAAGGTATTATTTGTGTGTATGTATATTTTTATTTCTTATTCCTAGTTTTACAAAGTCTCTCTCCTTTGCTTATTTGTATTTTTGCTTTATTTTATTTTATTTTTTTGAGATGGAGTCTCATTCTATCACTCAGGCTGCAGTGCAGTGGCACGATCTCAGCTCACTGGAACCTCCGCCTCCCAGGTTCAAACGATTATTGTGCCTCAGCCTCCTGAGTAGCTGGGATTACAGGGGTGCACCACCACGCCTGACTAATTTTTGTAGTTTTAGTATAAGTGGGGTTTCACCATGTTGGCCAGGCTGGTCTTGAACTCCTGACCTTGGGTGATCTGCCCACCTTGGCCTCCCAAAGTCCTGGGCGTACAGATGTGAGCCACCATGCCCAGCGGCTTCCTTTTAGAAACAAAGTTTTTTCTCTAAATCTCAGATTATAAGAAATAAACCTTTGCATTTATTTACATAACCAAAGAGTAGTAGGAAAGCATAACAGTTTTTTGTATCTATATATTTAATATAGATATATTAAATATGCATACTTGTATAGCTTTATGGTAAAAAATATTTAAATGTTAAATATATCTATACTTCATAAATAAATACATATATGGATTGCAGATATGTTGAATATATCTATATATTTATATTTAAATACCTATATATTATATCTATATTATATACAGATATATTGATATACTTAACATTTTAAAGTGGAATTATAATGTTCAAAAAGTGTACATTGAAATATGTCCTTCCTACTCCTGTTACTCAGCCATCAGTTGCCCTCCCAGCAAAAATACTTGTTACTACTTACTTATGTATCCTTCCAGAGATGTTCAATGCACACACAATCATGCACATATGTTGTTTCTCTTTGTTATAAAGAAGCTACACACTATATATTTCATTCTTTAGTTTGTTTTTATTTCCAGTAAAAAATGTTTTTGAATTTGTATATAGTTATTGATAGAGACATGCAGTTATATACCAATTTAATTAGCCTCTATTCATGGGCATTTAGATTTCCAATCTTCTGTTACTCTTTGATTAGCCCCTATTGATGGGCATTTAGATTTCCAATATTCTGCTGCTACAAATGATATTTATGCAAAATGTTGTACATATATAACATATCAGTGAGATAAATTCCTGAGAGTGGAAAATAAATTTTAGTTATGGTAGATATTTGTAAATTGTTTCCTATGGAAATTTTATCAATTTACACTGCCACTGGCAATGTATACGAGTATCTTTTTTGCTTCCAGTTTTATTGATGTATAGTTGACAAATAAAAATTGTATATATTATACTTAAGGTGAACAATGTGATCTTTTGATATATGTATACACTGTGAAATGACTCCTACTACATCCATCACCTCACATAGACTTTGTGTGTTTATGTGTAGTGAGAAACTTAAATCTCCTCTCTGCAAATTTCAAGTGTGTAATACATTATTATTTACTATAGTATCTATGCTGTATGTTAAATCTCCGGGACTTATTCATCCTGCCTTAGTGAAACTTTGTACCCATTGACCAACATCTCCCCATTTCCTGTGTCACCCAGCCCCTGGCAATCACCCTTCTATTCTCTACTTCTGTGACTTCAACTTCTTTGGATTTTTCACATATAGATGAGATCATGTCTTACTGTTCCTAGAGTATTTCACTTAGGGTCAGATTCATTCATGTTGTGGCAAATTACATTATTTCTCTCTTTTTAAAGGCTGAGTAATATTGCATTGTATATATTTACCACATTTTCTTTATTCATTCATCTGTTGATGGTCACAAGTTGATTCCATATCCTGGCTATTGTGAATAATGCTGCATCGAACATGAGAGTGCAGATATTTATCCAAGATTACTCATTTCATTTCCATTGGATATGTACCCCAAAGTGAGTTGCTGGATCATATGGTAGTTATATTTTTTAGTTTTTTGAGGAGCGCCCATACTGTTTCCCATAATGGCTGTAATTTACATTTTCACCAACAGTGTGTAAGTATTCCTTTTTCTTCACATCCTCGCCAACATTAATAATTTTCTGTCTTTTTGATAAAAGCCATTCTAACCGGGGTGAGATGATATCTCATTGTGCTTTTGATTTGCATTTCCCTGATAACCAGTGATGTTGAGCACTTTTCATATATTTGTTGGTCATTTTGTTTGTCTTCCTATGTGAAATGTCTATTTGAGTTTTTACCCATTTTTAATGGAGTAATTTGTTTTCTTTCTTTGAGTTGTTTGAATTTTTATAAGTTTTTGATGTTAACACCCTATCAGTTATAGAGTTTGCAAATATTTTCTCCCATTCTGTAGACTGTCATGTTGATTGTTTCCTTTGCAGTGCAGAAGCTTTTTGATTTGATGTAATCACATTTGTCTATTTTAGCTTCCATTGCCTGTGTTTTTGGGGTCATATCTAAAAAGTTTTTGTCAAACCAATGTCATGGAGCTTTTCTCCTATGTTTTCTTCTAGTAGTTTTACAGTTTCAGGTCTTCCATTTAAGCCTTTAATCATTTTGAGTTAATTTTTGTATATAATGTAAGATGCGAGCATGATTAATTCCTCTGCTTTCAGATATCTGCTTTTCCAAAAAACATTTATTTAAGAGACTGTCCTTTTCCCATTGTGTATGCTTGGCATCTTTGTCAAATACTAATTGACTATAAATGCGTCCATTTATTTCTGGGCTCCCTATTTTGTTCCATTGGTCTATATGTCTGTTTTTATGCTGATACCATGCTGTTTTGATTGCTCTATATTTGCAGTTTATTTTGTGATTAGGTAGTATGCTACCTCTAGCTTGGTTCTTTTTGCTCAAGATTGCTTTGGCTATTTGGGGTCTTTTATTATTCCTTATAAATTTTGGGATTTTTTTCTTCTATTTCTGTGAAAACATCGTCGTTGAAATTTTGATAGGAATTGCTTTGGCTCTGTGGATTGCTTTGGTAGTAAGGACATTCAATTCTGCCAATCCACAAACACAGAATGTCTTTCCATTTATTCGTGTCATCTTCAACTTATTTCATCAGTGTTTTACAGTTTTCAGGATACAGATATTTCACCTCCTTGGTTAAATTTATTCCTGAGTATTTTTTATACAATTGTAAATGGGATTGCTTCCTTGATTTCTTTTTTCTGGTAATTTATCATTAGGGTATAGAAATACTATTGATTTTTGTAGGTTGATTTTGTATCCTGCAGCTTACTAAATTCATTTATTAGTTGCAATACCTAATTTGTTGAGAGTTTCTATTATCATGAAGTGATCTTAATTTTTTTCAAATGTCTTCTCTGCATCTATTGAAGTAATCATATAATTTTAATACTTCATTCTGTTAATGAGTGTATTACATTTATTGTTTTGCATATTTCAGACCATCCTTGCATGCTAGGTAGAAATTCCACTTGACCTGATATATGATCTTTTTAATGTACTATTGAACTTCACTTAATAGTACTTTGTTTTGAATTTTTGCATCTATGTTCATCAGGAATATTGGATTTTTATTCTTTACGTGTATCCTTTTCTGGCTTTGGTATCAGGATAAAGCTGGTCTCATAATATGATTTTGGAAGTGCTGTCTCCTCTTCAATTTTTTTAAAAGAGCTTCAGGATCGGTATTAGTTTTTCTTTCAACGTTTGATAGAATTTTGCGGTGAAGCCATCAGGTCCTGGGATTTTCTTTAATGGAAGACTTTCTTACTGATTCAGTCTCTTTACTCATTATTGATCTGTTCAGATTTTCTGTTTCTTCATGATTCAGTCTTGGTAGGTTGTATGTTTCTGGCAATTCATCCATTTCTTCTAGGTTATCCTTTTTTTTTGTATGATGTATAATTGTTCATAGTTGTCTTTTATGATCCTTTGTAGTTCTGTGGTTTCAGTTGTAATGTATTTTCTTTTATTTATACCTTTAAGTGTTTGTCCTTTTTTTCTCAATCAAATCTTTCTAGCTAAAGATATGTCAATTTCGCTGATTTTTCAGCAAAACAACTCTTTGTTTCATTGATCTTTTCTACTTTTTTCTTATCTCTATTTCATTTATTTCTTTTTAATAACAGCCATTTTGACTGATGGGAGATGGTATCTCATTGTAGATTTAATTAACATTTCTCTGATGATTAATAACACTGAGCATTTTTTCATATGTTTTTCATATATTTCTTGGCCTCTTGTATGTTTTCTTTCAAGAAGTGTCCACATATTTTGCCTACTTTTTAATGGAGTTATATTTTTCTTGTTGATTTATTTAAGTTTCTTATAGATTATGGATATTAGTCCTTTATCAGATGTGTAGATTGCAAATATTTTCTCCCATTCTGTAGGTTATCTTTCTACTCTGTTGACAGTTAATTCTGCTGTGCAGGAGCTCTTTAGTTTAATTAGGTTCTAACTGTCAATTTTCATTTTTGTTACATTTGATTTTCAGGACTTAATCATAAATTCTTTGTCTAGGCCAATGTCCAAGAGTTTTTCCTAGGTTTTCTGTAAGGATTTTTATAATTTAAGGTCTTACATTTTAGTCATTAATCAATCTTGAGTTAATTTTTATATATGGTGAGAGATAGGAGTTCAGTTTCATTTGTAGGTGGTTATGGCTTCTTGCTTAGAACTTTTTTTGCTGTATCCCATAAATTTTGGTTTGTTGTTTCTCCTTTTTTGTCTTAAGATCTTTTTAAATTTCCATTTTAATTTCTTCTTTGACTATTGATTGTTCAGGAGCATGTTGTTTAGTTTTTCTGTATCTGAATTTTCTGAAATCCCTCCTGTTATTGATTTCTAATTTCATATTATTGCAGTTGGAAAACATACTTGATATGATTTCAGTCTTCTTAAATTTGTTGTCTCAATTTGTGGGCTAATGTATTCTGTTATGGATAATGTTCCATGCATGCTTGAAAAAGAATGTGTTGGTGTTGGATGGAAGGAATATGGCTACTGTTGGGTGGAATATTCTATATCTATCTGATAAGTTCATTTTATCTGTAGTGTTTTTCACATCCACTGTTTCCTTACTGATTTTCGGTCTGGATAATCTGCCCGTTACTGATAGTGGGGTACTGAAATCCTCTGTGATTATTGAATGGCTGTCTATTTATCTCTTCAGTTCTCTTACCATTTGCTTTATTTATTTAGGTGCTCTGATGTTGGCTTTACATATATTTATAATTATTATGTAATAATTGTAAATTATTGTCTTCCTTGTCTTCCTTGTCTCTGTGACAGTTTTTGAGTTACATTCTATCTTATCTAATGTAAGTATAGACACTTCTGCTCTCTTTTAATACATCTGCATGAAATATCTTTTCCTTCTTTAATTTTAATCTATATGTGTCTTTAAAATAAAAGTGAGTTTCTTATAGGCAGAGTATGCTTGGATGTTGTTATTTTTCCATTCAGTTATTCTGTGTATTTTGACTGGAGAATTTAATTCATTTATATTTGAATTTATTATTAATAGGTAATTTTAAAGTTTTTCCACTTTATAACTCCTTTGTTCCTTTCTCTCTTACTGATTTCCTTTGTGATACGACGATTCTTTTTGTAGTGGTACATTTTGATTCCATTGTCTTTATCTTTTGTGAATACACTGCAGGTTTTCTCTTTGTGGTTACCACAAGGCTTACAAAGAACTTCTTATAACAGTCTATTGTTAGCTTATAACAAGGGAAATTCAACCATATACAAAAATCTTTATACTTTAATTTCTCCTCCCCTCATGTAGAATGTTATTGGTATCACAGTTTATATTTTTAATATGTTATGTATACATTAACAAATTAGGTAGCTATACTTAATACTTTTGACTTTTAACATTCACACTAAAATCAAGTTATTTTCATACTATCTTTATAGTAATAGAGTTCTGAATTTAACTGTATTCATAAATTCATAGTGAGGTTTATACTTACATATGTTTTCAAATTGTTAGTTAGCATCATTTTGTTTCAACTTGAAGAACTTCCTTTAGCATTTCTTGTGAGACTGGTTTAGCAAAAATTAACTTCCATAGTTTTTATTTGTGTGGGGAATTATATCTCTCCTTTGTTTCTGATGGACAGCCTTGACAGGTATCTTATTCTTGGTCAGCAGTTTTTTTCTTTGAGCAGTTTGAACATATCATCCTATTCTTTCTTAGCCTGCAATGGTTCTGTTGAGAAATCATCTGATCAAGTTTCCTTGAATGTGATGAGTTACTTCTCTCTTGCTGCTTTCCAAATTCTATCTTTGTCTTTGACTTTTAAGAACTTGATTATAGTGTGTCTCAGTGAATATCTCTTTATATTTAATCTATTAGGTGTTGTTTGTACTTCATGGATCTGAATGTTAATTTACCTTGACAAATTTGGGAGTTTTTTATCTATTTATTCAAATGAGCTTTCTCACCCTTTTTCTTTCTCTGCTCCTTCTTTGATTCCCATAATGTGTACTTTGGTTCCACTGATAGTGATTCATAAGTCTCTTAGGCTTTCTTCTCTCTTTTTTATTCTTTTCTCTTCTTTCTTTCTTTCTTTCTTTTTCCTCTGACTGAGTAATTTTAAATGACCTGTTCTTGAGCTTGCTAGTTATTTATTCTTCTTGACTGAGTCTGCTGTTGAATCTTTCTAAAGAATTATTCAGTTCAGGTATTGGAGTTTTCAGCCATAGAATATCTGTTTGGTCCTTCTTTGTGATTTCTGTTCTTTGTTGATTTTCTCATTTTGTTCATATGTTGTTTTCCTAGTATCATTTAGTTGTCTATTTTTTCTCCTGTAGCTTACTGAGATTCTTTAAGACTATTTTTTGAATTCTTTATCAGACAACTTGTAGATTTCCATTTCTTTAGGGTTGGTGACTGTTGCTTCAGGGTTGATGACTGTTGCTTCATTTTGTCTTTTGATGCTGTCACATTTCTATGATTATTCATGATCCTTGTGGCTATTCATTGGTGTGTGCACATTTGAAGAAGTAGTACCTCCTGTAGTCTTTACAGATTGGCTTTAGCAGGATAAACCTTTACTAGTGAGCTCATCCAGAGATACTGAGCAGGCCAACTGTTGGGGTCTATGATGGGCTTGCAGCTGGAATCTTCAAATGGGCTGGCATGGAGCCTGGGACTGCAGAGGGATGCCTAGAGACTGTGTCCACAGGAGCCAATCAGAAAGCTAAGTTCATGGGTGCCAGTCATATGAGTATCTTTTTTTAATACCCCATCTAACATTGTACATTATCTAACTTTTTGATTTTTGGTAATCTGGTGCAAGAATAATTTAAAATATTTTATTTACTTTTTCTATTATAGATAGAATTAACTGTCTTTTTCTATGTTTCTATGCTGGGTTTCCTTTTCTAAAGAATGTTAGCCCTTACTTTTTGATTTATAGGAGCTTTTGATGTATTAAATAGTTAGTCTTTGTCTGTGACACATATTGCTAATATTTTCCCCAGTTGTTCTTTAACAGTGCTTATACTATTCACTGCCATACACACACATATATATATACACACACATACATGTGTATACACACACACATTCTCTCTCACTCACACACACACACACACAGAGGGAGAGAGAGAAAGAGAGAGAGAAAGACAAAAAAAAGATGTGTACGATTCAGTTTATAGAGTTGAAATTGTCTGGGGTCTGCATCATACTTTGGAAGGTCTTCCATACTCTGAGATAATTAAAACAACTTGCTCTTAGTTTCTTTTAGTACGTTTGTTTTCTTTTTTCACTTTTGCTTTTGATCCATCATGTATTTATCTTGGTGTAAAGCATGAGGTATAGATCGTTGTTACAGCTGCATGATGATATTTCTGATTAATATTTAGAATTAACTTGTCCAGGTGGAAAAAAATCTATTACACTTTTCATTGGAAATAAATTAAAATTCTAGATTAATTTAGTAGAAATTAATATCTTCATAGTTTAGATATTCCAATCAAGAAATGATATATCTCAGACTCTTTTGTAATCTATAAATAATGCTTTAATTTTTTTTTTCAAATAGATCTTCCTCACTTTATTTTAAATTTATGGTGGGCATTTGTCAGTTTTGTTGCAATTTCATGGGGGAAGGGTCTTTTTTTCTTAATCATAAGTTCAAAGTATTTGCTATCTAGTTCTTTAGAGAAATTTTTGCCAACACCTACTCAATGCTGTTGATTGTTTATATATATATAAATGCTATTAATTTTTATAATTTTTTTTTTACCCAGCTGCCTGAATATAGTCTCTTCATTTTTTACAAATTTTCCATTGGTCCCCTTGAATATTAATGGTAATCAATCATATCTGCTCATAATTTTACCTTTCTAATGTAGTTAGTACTAGCTAACTGATGAAATATACACCAAATCTCAGTGGCTTACAAAAAAAAGTTTTACTTTACAGTATAGTTCAATGCAATATGATAGGATGAGAGGCCTCTTCTCAAGGAAAAATTCAGGGACATAGGCTTCTTTTGTCTCCTATTTTCATCATCTTGGGACAGAGGTTGTCAAACTTTTTTCTGTATAGGACCAGATACTGAATATTTTTAAGCTTTGCCCAGCGTAGTCTTTACTGCAACTATGAGCCATTGTAATTCAAAAGCAATCAAAACCGATATGCCAGTGAATAAGCATAGCTATTGATATGGTTTGGCTGTATCCACATCCTGATCCCATCTTGGGTTGTATCTCCCATAATTCCCATTGTTGTGGGAGGATTTGGTGGGAGATAGTTGAATCATGGTGGCAGTTTCCCCCATACTGTTCTCATGGCAGTGAATAGGTCTCATGAGATCTGATTGTTTTATGGGGAGAAAGCCCTTTCTCTTGGCTTTCACTCTCTCTTTACCTGCCACTATCCATGTAAGATGTGACTTGCTCCTCTTTGCCTTCTACCATGAGACTTCCCCAGCCACGTAGAACTTTAAGTCCAATTAATTCTCTTTGTTTTCTAAATTGCCCAGTCTCGTATATGTCTTTACAGCAGTGTGAAAACAGACTAATACAGCTATGTGCAATAAAACCTAATTTACAACAATAGGCAGTGAGCTGGCCCATGAGCCATAGTTTGCCAATTCTTGTTCTACGGCCTCAGCCTTCTCCACTCGATCCTCTGTATCTATATGGCATGTGTGAGAAAAAGGAACTAGGATAACTTTGAATATTTTCAATAGACAGACTTCAAATTAGTGTACCTCACTTCTGCTCTCATTCTACTTGTGGAACTCAGTTGTATGGCCCTGCCTATTGGAAATTTTTTTTATATTTGTGGTCAAGAAAAGTAAAAAATAGATATGGTCATCTAGCTAGTTTTCTGCTACACTTATGCTTGACAACATTTAGATTATTTCTTTTGTAGAATTGTTTTGGCTATCATTGCTAGAAAGTGTGAACCAATAAGGGTGATAGTGAACATTGTTCTATGGTTCCTGATGTTAATTACCTTCTAAAATTTGTCATTAATTTTGATGATTAATTTTAAGACTAAGATAGATACATTTTATCTTGTTGTGGAAGAATTTGTATTCTTGTATTTTTATTCCAAAACTTATTTGTATTCCTATTATTTACCACAGACTCTGTTTTGGTAAAGCTATAAGCTAAGAACACTTTGTGTAATTTTAGACAGTTGTGAAAATAAAGAAGAATGTCGAACAAGGACTAAATGTGTCCCATAAGTTCAAAATATTTGCTATCTAAATATTTAGAGAAAATTTTGACAACACCATCTCAGTGCTACACAAATTACAATCTACACACAAGCAGAATTAGTATTACTTAGAACTTCAACACTATTAACACTTTGGGTCACATGATTCTTTGTTGTGGGGGGACTGTTGTGTGCATTGTAGGATGTTTAAAAACATCTTTGGCCTCTGCATATCAGATGCTATTAGCACTCTCCCACACAGAATGCAATTGCTACAATAAAAAATGTCTCCAATCATTGACAAATGTCCCCTGATGGGCAACATTGCCACTTGTTGACAACTACTGCTCTAGAAACTAGTTTGAAATACAAATTTGTGGCCTCATCCCAGACCTATGAATCATAATTTCTGGAGTTGGGATCATTAGTCTGTATCTTAAGCTCTTTAGATGATTCTTATTTACACTAAAGTTTGAAAACAACTGCTTCAGAATAATTTCAAGAACATTGGAATCATCTGTTCCTTGAAGGCTTAGTGGAATTCCCTGTATAACCAGAAGGTGCTCTGCCTAGGGTAGCATTCTGAAAACATTCTTTATGTTTTTATAAATTGAGTGGTTTAGATTTTCTATCTTTTCTGGTGATATTTAATAAATTATATTATCTAGAGTATTAATCACTTAATTTAGGTATAGAAATGTATTGTTATAGAGAGAACTAAGTAATTTCTTGTGAATCTTTTCATTTTGACTTTAGCTAATGCTTTATTATTTTACTGCTGTTTTAATAGTGATTTCTAATAGTTTTATTTTTTCAGTTTTCTAAGTTTATTTAGTCCATCTTGTATTTTTATTAATTCCTCAATTTGGCTTTCCCTGGGTACTTGTGTTATTTTTAAAATGCTTTTATGTATTTGTTAATTTTAACTTAGTGAGCTTAATGTAACTATTTAAGGTTGCATTATCCTAGTTTCTGTTCAGTATCTCCCATGAGTTATGCTGGGTAATGATGTTAATACTAATATTTTTCTATATGTTCTAAAATTTTAAGTTTTCATTTCATCCTTGAAACATGAATTTTTAAAAAAAGAAATTGGGAATCTGAAAATGTTGTGAGAGCATAGAGTAGCATGCTCAACATTGACAGTTTGTGTATGCTGGGATTTATATATGGGGTAAGATTCAGCCAGTTATAAGGCTGAATTATATTGGGAGGGACCAGAAATTCAGATAAGATTGTATAACTCTATGTTGGAATAAGCTATTGATTGATGACTAAATAAATCTTTTTGTATATTAAACAAACAAACAAAAAGAAACCTGAATTTTTGAAGAGAAAGTTAATTTATATGTTTGATTTTTAACTTCCTATTCCTTGGCTCTTTTTAACTCATTTTCTTGTAAATTTCTAGTTTTATTACATGGTTATCCAAAAATACTGTCCATGCTGATTCTATTCTTTTGAAATATATTTCGGTTTCATGTAGTTGATTTTTGAAGGTTTAAGTCTATATCTATCGTGAGTTCAGCATATAACTGAGTTACATTTTATTTTCTCATTTGTTAGTTTAAAAAATATTTAATAGTTGAGTTTAGCCCATTTACAATATATTGATATGATTGATGTGAGAAGTCTTTCATGTTCTTTTATGTTATGCTTTAAGTTTATGTAGAATAGTTTCTTTCAATGTTTTGCTCTTTGCACTTGTGTTTCTTTTATTTTGTGTGTACTTTTTCTGATAAGATAAAAAAGTTTCACTTGAGTAGATATCTTTAAGCTATAAAGTTATATATAATTCTTAATTCTCTATGTTTTACAATATCTATTTACTTTTTAAAAGAGGCAATGATTTTGTTAACATATTTATCTCACTACCTTTCCTTTTCCACACTCAATGTAGTTGATAACGTGTTTCTTAATATATACATCAATGTTGTTAAATAAATGGAAACTTCTCCAATTAGTCTTTGGATGATATAGTTTTTCAACTAGCTGTAAGAAAAAAGTAATTTCACATTTTAAAACTTTTCCAGCCTTTTCTCTTTATTTCAATGTCTATTTTATTAGCATTTTCAGAATATATAACATTTGTAAAAAATTATACAACCTTAATCCCCACATATGTTTTAGTTAAATGGATTCAATGTTCACTTCTTATTATTTTGCTATAGATTTCCTATTCTTCCCCTGTTACAAAATTATTACTCAATTTACTTTTTCAAGTTGAGATCATAGCAATATTCCTTGATTTTGCTTATTCAAATAAATGTATCTATTGAACAACAGTTTGGGTGAGTGAAAAAATTTTGTGTCACATTTTATGCCTGAGGTCTTTGTCACCAAGTGTTCTACTATCATCTAATGTTGAATATTGTGATAGAGAAAACTGAGGTCAGACTGATTTTTATCCTCTTAAAAATGATTTGATCTTTTTACCTAGGTATTCAAAATATATTTCTTTACGAATACTCTAATGTAACTAGGATACATCTATGTGTGAAATAGTTCTGAGTGTATCTTTTGTATCCATAGATCCAATTCTTCCTTTATTTATGAAAAGTTTACATGAACTTATATTTTAATATTTTGTTTGTTCCTTTGATTTCCATATTTATTATTTTACAGATCATTTAACTCTTTCTAATTTGTTTTTATCTGGTATATTCATTTTTTTCTTCTACTCTTCTTCTGAACTTTATCACCTCATGATTCATCTATTTTTGTTTTCTTACCATTTGTTCTCTCATCTCTATATAGCCTCAAACCCATATAAAAACTTGGCTTATATTACTGTTTAAAATAATGAAAAAAATATGTATTGATAGACAACTAGCAGCTTCTGCCATAAGTAAAACCTGACCTTCTTTTTCTCATCCTAAGTTATATGTCACGTAACTGGAGAACTGCGAACATGTGTTGCCCCAACCTTTCTTTTCTTTTATTGGTAAAAGAATAAAGAGAGATGCTTGGGGCAGTAGGCATTTTTTTATTTTTTTATTTTTTTGGAGAAAGGCCTCAGAACTCCATTTCATTGGATTTTATATAATAACAAGAACCTAAGGTAGCTTAAACATACCTATTAAAGGTAATATAAAAGAAAAACATCCCTGTAGACTCATTGTGTTTTCAGCCTTTTTTATCATATATATATACAATGGTGATTTAGAATTTGATTTTCAGTTAAGAAGTGTGCAGTCTAGCTGCCAAGTCTGCATTAATTAATAGCAAACTAATGTCTAATGGCAGTGTTCAATAAAATGTTTGCCTCTCCAAGCTCCATTTCGCTTTGCAATTGCAATTATTGCTATATGTTTCTTCACACATAACGTTGTCATTTATAGGTTTATATATAAATGTTTTAAAATAACAGAGCCAAAATTAGATTTTGTTTTCCCTGATGAGATAACAGATGTTCTAGGATGCTAATTACCCCAGGAACAGTATTATTTACTTAGACTATCAGGCTCATTGGTTTTTTTTTCTTTTTGGTTTTGTTCCAATGGATAACATTAGTTTTTCTTTTATATGTATGCCTGACTCAAGGGAAACATAATAACATTGTTGTCTAGCATCTTCTGTTTTTAGCTTTTAGTGAAGCCTGGCTATTAAAATGCTTAGTGTATATGTACTTATAGTGTTACTAGACTGTCCACATGAAAATCTTGGCACCTCTCATATTAGCACTTCATCTGAATGGCTATGTTTTCCTTTGCTCTTCTCACTAGCTGGCATTTTTTTTTTTTTTTTTTTTTTTTTGGCTGTCTCTCTGACTCTCTTGCCCTCTTGATGTGTATCTTATGGGTTATCTGTCAATCGGATTGTAAATTATGCATGGGATGGCATGTGTTTTTGTATGGTATTTTGCTTTCTTGAATTGTTTCAGAATGGTTAGAATTCTGTTAAAGTTACCCAGTACAAATGATTTTTGACAAATTAGCATATAGTCTGCTCTTTTCTCATCAAGTATTTATGTGGTATCTTCCATTAGTATAGATCTGTGCTGCCATGTATTTAAATTGGGCAATTTCTTTTAACTCTAGGCATCTGCAAGGTCCTAAAATTTTAATGAAGATTACTCCTTGAACTGACCTCTCAAATTTATTTTGCTGTATGTAAAATACACAATTTCTTGCCAAGAAAGTTCTTCTAGCAGAGTGATATTTACAATCATTAAATATCTTACCTTTTTACCTTACACCCAGAAGGTGAGTGAGAAGCACCCACCGAGATCCAGGAAAATTAAAATTCATTTTGAGATTAAGACTTTAGCTTTTATTCACTTTTAATTAACTATTGTAAATTAATAGTTCAAAAGACATACTTTTAGGATAAGTATAGCTCTTACGTGCTTCTTAAAATATTTCAGGAGCCTGATTTCTCCTCTCCAAAGTTAAGTTCTGGGTTTTGCAGATTGGCTCTGTAACCAGCTTCTTCTGAGAGTGGAACCCCATGAATCATATAATTTTCTTTTCCCAAGGAAATTTTTCTTTGATTTTTTGTCATTGATAAGTCTTTAGTTGTGTCCACAGCCATATTCTGCAGGAACACTCCCCCTTCAGGGGATATTGATTACTGTTTTCACAATTCCTCCTATGTAAATGACTTGACGTTACACTTGCAGTTATGCAACTGATGTTTCGCATGTAGTAATTAGCAGTCTCATTCAACTAAAGGATAAAAAATCTCACAAATTATTTAGTCCCCTTTCAATCAATAAATATTATATATTGATGTATATAATATGTAAAAGTGAAATAAAAAGATAACTTGTCTCAGTATTAAAAGTTTTGCTTCCAGAATTTATGAGCTCTATATATTTAATATTCCATAGTTACTCAATTCAGTAAATTTGTTCTGCCTCCGTTATAACTAATATACCTTAATTGCTCTATTTTTAATTTCAGCCTGGAGGAAAATTAAGATCATGATAATAACAAACATAGGAGTCCTCTGGCTCAGCTTTCTCTCAATTTTCAGGAACTTACACATTTTCAAATATGTCCAAATCCTGGTGGCCATTTTCAGAAGATGTCTACTGTATATTGAATGAATTATTCTCTTTTGCTACTAAATAGTAACTGTCAGTTTCTTCCACTCTTGCATTCCTCTCTGCTTCATCTCCTACATTTCATTCTTTCAGGTGCGCAAATAAAACACTGTTGTTCATTCTTGCATAGGCAAAAATATCCCTTGTGATATCCAGCAGTATTGGATTGAACCTCTGTTCCTAAAGTACTGCCATCTTTGATGAAACTACCACTGATGCCAGTTCATTTAAGTTTTATTCTTTTCCATTGCTGCCTTTGCCGTATGTCTCAGATTTCAATGCATGGACCAAAAGACCTTTCCAGTAATAAACTCTTGAGATGCTTAGAATTATTACCACCCTTTGATGTTTTTCTGGTTTCCTTAAAAAGAATATTCTCTTTTCCTATGATTAATTATTTCTCATTTCTCATTTTTTCCTTATCCTTCAAATAAACATGCCCACACCTTATTCATCCTCAAGGCCTAGCCAGACATTCCTGAATCCTTAGATGTATACATCTTCAGATCCGGTGAGGAACCCCATCTGTACTTAGTTATAAAGGAACTTGCCAAATCATCATTGATTGTCAGCTATTTATTTCTGCTACCAAGACCAATATATGATTTTTATTTCATAAAGATTTTTCATAGTGAGCATAAAAACTACTTTGTCATTAATGTCCTTCGGAATCACCAGTTCTTCCTCCATTTCTGCATTCTGGGTTCAAAACTTTGTTGGGGAAAATGAAGAAACATGAAGACTTTACCAGCCAAAAAGCATGGTGCCAAACCATTGATGTGTACCTGCCATAGTTACCCATTTCTTTTTTAATCAGGATTACTAACACATTAATCCCCAACCTCTCCATTATCTGGTGATCTAGTTTGTGAATGAAGATGTTCAAAGGTGTTGATTGTTTTTTAGTTTTTGTTACAGGTCTCTCATTTGTTGCACCATACCAAGATTTCCAGACCAATGGCTTATTGTTATTGTCTCTGTTATTTATAGCTCCTTTCTCCTCATTTCACTGAGAAGTGCCTTCAAATTCTATCAAAATCCCTGAAATTCTATGAAATCTATAGATTTTTCTTAACTTATTCTCTTGATATTTTTGCATCTGAAAGAAACCAATGTACTTAGTTAACTGCTAGATTACAAGGTGAAGTGGCCTTCATTGAATATCCCAGAAAGAATCCAAAGCAGACAGTTTGATTGTACAAAGGATTTTAATTTTGGTTTAAATCTAATTTCCTTTTTTATTTTTTAAAAAAAATCTTACCAATGGAGTTTCTAGGACCATATCTATCTTGTATCTTTTCATAGGTACCAATAATATAGCTGTTTAAGACAAGAACTCTCTAAAATTTTTGTTTTAAACATAGCCAATTATTTACTCTGTAAGTGAACTAACTCACATTATCAAAATTTCCCTACACATTTCCTTTTAAATAGATTCCATAGGGTTATCTTGTGTTATTCTCCTTGATTTCCTGCATCATATGATATGATTGGCCTTCACCCTTCCTTCTTTAGATTCCATAATATTACATAGCCAATTATTTACTGTGTAAGTGAACTAACTCACATTATCAAAATTTCCCTACACATTTCCTTTTAAGTAGGTTCCATAAGTTTATCTTGCCTTATTCTCCTTGATTTCCTGCATCATGTGATATGATTGACCTTCACTCTTCCTTCTTTAGACTCCACAATATTGCACTTTCCTTATTTATTTATTTTTTTTTTAGTGCATCATCTCTCTTTATTGCCTTCTCAGATTTCTTTCCTATCTTTGAGCATTTCCCAAAGTATTCGTTTTGGTTTTACATTTCTTTTCTTCAGATGTTTTCTTGCAGTAAATTAATAATATAAGCTTCACTCACAGGTAATATCTGAAGTCTCAACCTTATGGGTGTTCTAGTTGCAGAGTCCCCTGACACTTGAGTGTTCTACTGTCGGTTTGAATTCAAAGTAACAAACCTCAAGTAATCATGTATCTTCTTGCTCGGCAGACATTAGTTATTTAAACTCTCTGTGTTTCAGCTTCCTCATCTGTAAAATGGAGACATTAATAGTACCTGTCTCATAGACTTGTTGGGAATATTACACACACACACACACACACACACACACAAACATACTCACTCACTCAGTGCTAGCCATCGCTATTACTCCTTGACACTACATTGCTAATTAAATTAGAGTGTACTTATCCTCACCCTCGGAAAATGTGGTGGAGATACCACAATTTGGAATTATTATCAATCCAAATCCATCAGCCTTGTGACCCATTGCAAGTATGAATTTCTCCACGAAATCTCACCTGACAAATTCAAGGCCAATTAATTTCTCTTTTTTAATGCCAGGTTTGCATTAGCCATGTACAGTAGTTTGATATGTATTTTTCTCCAAACCAAACTGTAGGCTCTTAGTGGCATGAATTCGCACTCCTGTTGTCTTAACCCTCAGTGTTTTGCTATGTATAGACATGATAAGCACTTAGTAGATAATTTTTCAAAGGAAGGAGTGAGCATGTGTTCTTAGAATGTACCCCAAGGTGTCGCATTCATGGATATATAATCATTTTCCTGCATAGATAGATGTGTAAGCAATATTAAATCTAGAGCCACGTGCAACTGAAAAAAATTAATTAAATATGTGTGTGGCATAGATTGCCAGTGTTACCTAGAAGTATATGCATTTTTCATTTACTCTTAAGGGTGTAATTGTGAACTGATGCATACTCATAAGGTGTCTGAAACTGGGATAGGTTGCCCTGGATCATCTCCCTAGGTAGCGTAGCTATAACTAAAATCATAGTTCAGATCCACTAACAAAAAAGCTGACATGAGTCAAGGTTCTTAATAGTCCAAAGATTTTTCGCATCAAATTTTTGGTCTCTATAATCCCAAATTTTGACAACAAATAAAGGATGAAATGGAGATCATGAAGAATAGCTGTTTTAGGTTAATTGATATATATTTAGGTATTCATTCAACTGCACTGTTTTTGGAACATATATGTACCTTCTAAGTATTCCTCAATAATAGATTACAACATCTAAATGTATATTATCAATAGTCATACATTGTAACCACTAACCACGCAGGGCTAACTGAGCACTTGAAATGTGTCTACAGAGTCCAAATTTAGACATGTTGTATATTGGTAAAAGATACTTGATTTCAAAAACTTCATACAAAATAGGAATGTAAAAATCTCGTTAATATTTTCAATACATAATGATGTTGAAATAAAAATGTTTTGAATCTATTAGATTAAATAAAATGTATTATTAAAATTAATTTCACTTTTTTTTACTCTTATTGATGCAGCTACTAGATAATTTTAAATTACATATTTGGCTCACATCAGTATTCCTGTTATACAGGCTAAATTAAATCAAAGAGATATTTGAGATTTTTCTTTTTAAAAGGAACGTGTATTAACACAGGAGATAATTGCGCAGAACTAGGCCTGTGGTTTGCATTCCTATTCCTAGGCTTTAGTCAAAATCTGCTTCCCCTTGACTTGTCTCCTGAGCAGAAGCTTCTGCTATGCCACAAACCATCTCAGTCATACCACATTTTCGTCCCAGTCTGTATCCTTAGTAATCAGCACCAGGGCAGGCCAGGAATGTGGCAAAGCCTTGTAATAACTTGTCTCATCTCCACCTCCATCTTACCTATCATGATGGTCTTGTATGTTCATGACTGTACCTCAGCCCTGATTTAAGAACTGCTGTGATGATTTAGCTAGAGAAATGATTTTGTGCTAGTCTTCTAATACTTTATTTGGATCCAAATACCACATTTAATGATACTTAATAGACTCGTACATGTTATATGATACAACTTTCTCTGAGTAAGATTCTGCCTGACTTAGATTGGTTTTAGTTCAGCTGTTCCAATGAATTTAGAGACAAGCCTTTTGCAATTTAATATTCTTATTGCTTAACACCTTTGGCATCACTTGAAAAACTAAAGGGATGCATTCTTCCACTGACATGTGACTTCTCCAAAACTGTCCAATGGTTATGGGAAGACAGATTTTAGGACTGATAGCAACTTATTTTAAACCTAAAGGAAACCCTATTCCTGTCCATTGTAATATCAGGACTGAATATTCTTGCCTTTTTTCTTTTCCTCTCTAATAGTAACATCAACTTTGATTTTGTGTGTGTGGATGTGTGTGGATGCCCACAATATGTGGGGCACCTTATCAGGCTGGATCAGTGAGAACGAAGAGTCTCCAGAAGCTTGTTTCAGTTTACACTTAATTAGCAGAATATACTCTCATGGGTAGATATGGAATATCCTCTGCCTATTTACTCTTTACTACTGAACACCCTCTTCTTCAAATAAAACTTCCAAGATGAATAATTCTCTTAAGGAGATACTAGTGAGCAAAACACACTGGAGAATTAAAGACAAGAACGTAATGCTCTTGGGTTTACTTCTTTAGGCATTAACTTAGTCACTGACATAATCTGCTGTTGCTAATTTTCAGAATCTTATTACCACTGTTTACAGAGGACTTCTGTTATTTTGCATGGGCCTGGAGCTGACAAATGGAGGTTGAGTACATTTTAGATAGTTGCTGCTAATGTTTATCTAAAGAAATGTACATCTCTTTCATGATACAGTAGTGTGCATTTCTATTCTTGTTTCTTATTCCCCAAATTGTCCTAAGATTGCCCAAAAGAAGAGAATGTAGCCCATGGAATTGAGAATCAGATATGACCACTATTTCTTTAATTATACTCTTAGATATAACTTATTTCTCACTCAGCAGCTTTGATACAGATTAACTACTAATAATTCAGTGTTATTATCTACTTCAGTAATTTTTTTGTATTATGATCTATTTCAATAAATTTTAGAATCTTAATGCATTTTTTTAGCCTATGTTCATGTAGAAAGTGTTAAACTGAGTATTACATTTATAAAAATTCATCTAGGGGCTATTGAAGCAAAGGCACCCAATCTAAATCTCAGGCAAAGAAAAGAGGAAGAATAGGATTTGGATCTCTTTGTACCCTGTCCAGTGTTCATTAAGCCTAAATAGATAACAAATTCTCAAAGTTGGCTCCAAGATGTTTACATGTGGGAAAAAATAATTGCTGAATGTCCTTTGAATCAGTGAATAATCAATAACATTAAAAAGACTCTATGATTTATTTTTGTTTTACTTCTTTGCACAAAATAGTTCTTTATTTAAAAACAAGTCATATTAAATATCTGTATCTATTCATTGGAGGTAATAACTGGTTAAAAAACAAAAAAAGGAGAGTGGAAAGGTTGCCTTTTCTGCATTAGGTAGTCCTAAAATTATGAAAGGTTTTCTAAGATTCAGCTTCTAGTACAGTTTTGTAACAGCTTCAAGGCAAAAGGTAAGATTAGGCTAATATGCCATGATGGGAGGTTGAAAGAAGTGAGAAATATTGTTCAGTCCTTTAATAAATAATACAATGGCAAATTCCTGTGTGTTATAAATAAAGCAATTCCTATGTGTTAACCATGTCTTCTTATTGTCTGTATCCTGATGCTTTGACATTAAGGGCCTTGTGAATCTTGGAGTTATTGCCTCTTCCTCCTCTCTGAGTTAGCCAATCCCTGAAGACAGAAATGGACTGGCCCTGGAGCATGTTTTTCAAATACAAATAATCCATTCCAGAGCCCACACCCTCAACAACCTCCTTTATCAGATGCTTATACTATGAGGCCATTAGCAACCTGCCTTATCACTCCAGGGCCAAGTACTAGACAACCATTAATAGGAGATCTCCAACGTCCTGTAACCCACTGAAAGTATTCAAACAAGCCAATTCTAAACCTACTTACCCTGTCCCTCTCATTTCTTCCTATGAAAATCATAATAAAGACTTTCACCCACCTTTCCACCTGCTCTCTCAATCCCATTCCCTTTGCCTCCTGACCAACCCTGGTCTTCCCTATGTGGCCCCTTGTGGTGTGGCATGCACCCCATTCTGGGATCTGTGGTATTACAATCTGTGTGTCCAATGGCAGTCATCATCTTACCTGTTGGCCTTGCTGTACCTAAATAACACCTACATTTTAAAACATCCTACTTTAAGATTTTAATATTGACTGTAAGAGTTTTCATGACACTTTAGAGTTTATTAAACAAACATCTTATTGAAACTCTACCAGGTCTAAGACTACCCTAGGTTTTCAAAATCAACAGGTCAGTCTTTGCCCTCAAAGGATGTGACCATTTCTTCAACTGAATAAAAGGGTAACAACTATTTAATACATAATTATCTCCTCTTTTTATACTTGCTACCTCTTTAAGTGCATTTATGTCTTTGCATTTGCATAAATATAGTCAGGATTTGATTATTTGGCACAAACAAAGGCCACAGAGTAACTTATGTTTATTGAAGGATAATTCAAAAAATATTTATATTGATAAAATTATAAAACAATTTTTGGCACCTATACTTGGATACAAGATAAATCGGAAATGCAACACTCAACCAAATACAGAATTCGTTTGACAAATCCAAACTCAGAGAAATTTAATTAAGCTATTAATTAAAATAACTAAAAGAAATTTAGTTATTAAAGAAATAACTAAAATAACTGAATAAATTTCTTAAGTTATTAAATAAATTTAACAACTTGCTTTGGAGGAATCTTCTTTTCTTGTTTCTACAGCATCTCACGCTATCACTCGGGCTAGAGTGCAGTAGAGCAATCATAGCTCATTGTGGCCTCAAACTCCTGGTATCAAATGATCCTTCCGGCTCAGCCTTGTGCATAGTGGGACTCAGGTGTGCAACACCATTCTTGGCCTGAATGTTTCACTTTTTTCTACATCATTCTTTTGCATACGAATGCAAAAGATGAACTATTTTAGCGTTATATTATGTATTGGTTTGCTAAGGCTGCCATAACAAAGTACCACAGACAGGGTAGTTTAAACAGCAGAAATTAATTTCCTCCCAGTACTGAAGGTGAGAAATCTGAGATCAAGGTATTGTCAGGGTTGATTCCTTCTGAGAGCTGCAAGGGAAAATCTGTTCTACACCTCTTTCCTTGCCTTGTGCATGGCCGTCTTCTCTCTGGGTCTTCATATTGTTTTCCCTCTGAGTCTGTGTCCAGATTTCCTCTAGAATCACGCTGGGTTAGGGCCTACCCTAATGACTTTGCAATACCTTCATCCATTGGTTTCAAGCTGGGGTTCCCTCAAATCTCTCTTTGGATTTGATTAATTTGCTAAACCATCTAGGAGAACTCAGGGAAGCATGTTTACTGGTTTATTAGAAAGGATATTAGAAAGGATACAGATAAAGACATGCATAGGGTGAGGTATGGGGGAAGGGATATGAAGCTTCCACACCCTCCCTGGCACATTCAAACCTCCAGGAGCCTCCATGAGTTCAGCTATCCAGAAGCTATAGGAACCCTGTCCTCTTGGGCCTTTTATGGAGACTTCATTAGAGAGGCATGATTGATAACCATGTAGAAATTTGATTGGACAAAATGGGTATGATCTAATACTAATAGACTGACTGGGAAAACCCAGCAAGGCCTGTCTGTTCAGATTCTTCTTGACCTCTCTGTGCAGCATTCCTTCATCATAGGTGTGGGGTAGGGCTCTTTCCTAAATGAGGGTCTTGTGACTTACAATCAGATAAGGTAGGCTGTAGAATTTCTTTACAGCCAGGTCCCAAGACAGAAAAACAGGGGAAAACTCCAGCCTTGTAAAGAAAAAGAGCAGGTTAAAGGAGAACAGGAGAAGTTTAGAAAGAGACAGGTTCTGTTTTCCAAGGCCTGTTTTTAAGGCCTAAAATGCCTCAACATCATAACAAGGGCTGTAGAATCATGGATGAAAACCAATAGGTAGATACATAAATATATATATTACAGTCTCACACACATGAATGTAAATTTCCAGTCCATCCCTTACTCCTAGACTTCCAGACTTACTCAACTTCTTTCAAAAGTCTACTAAGTGACTATTAGATGTCTCAAGCTCAGCATGCTCCAAACTTCCTCTCACCCCAAACCCACCTGATCCATAGCCTTCCTCACTTTTTTAAATGCAGTTTCATCTTTCTTATTCAGACCAAAAACTTGAGAGTCACGCTTGAGTCTTCTTTCTCTCATATCTCACAATAGCTCACATTCATTTGATTAAAATGAAAACTTTGCAGGCTCCACTTTCAAAATATATCCAAAGCTTTAACACTTCTTACACTTCTGCTGCTACCACCCTTGAGAGTGTCTGAGTCACTATCATTTCTTGCCTAGATTACTTCAAAAATCCTTCGTTCATCTCCCTGCTTCTGTTCTTGTCCCACAAAAGTCCATTTTTAACAAAATGGACAGAGTGATTCTTGTAAAACTTAAGTCAGATCACGTCACTGCTTTGCTGAGAACCCTGCAATAGTCCCGTCATTCTCAGAACAGAAGCCAAAGAGTCCCTGCAGTGGCTTCAAGGCACTTCATTTTCTGGCTCCATGTATCTCTCTGACTGTGACTCCTGTGTCTCCCTCCCTTGATCACTCTCCTCAGCCGTGTATCAAAACCCCAGTCATAATCCCACTTGGGGACTTTACAGTAGTTCTCATCTTCCTCAAATGCCTTTCCTCCAGGTGGCTCCAAGGTTAACTCTTTTCCTTCATTTCGTCTTTGTGCACATGTCACTTTCTTAAGGAAAATGACATTTATTGGGATCTCACCACTAAAACTGCAAACTGGACTCTCCTGCATCTTCAAATACCCCTTAACCTAGTTCTACTTTTCTTTTTTATTTTCTGTTTTTTTTCTGTGTTTTGTTCATAGTACATATCACCTTCTAGTATACTATAAAATTCACTTTTATTATGCATATTATTTACTATTTCTCCCACAGGGGGAATAAAATAAAACACTTTGGATGTGGTTTTTTTTTTCCAGTCAAGGGAGTGCAAGTTTACAAGAAGAGAGATCTTTGTTTTATTCCCCAAAAGAGTATCTGTTTGATATTGGTTTTCAGCAAAAATTTCCTGAAGGAATAGACAAGTGAATGAATCAATCAGTGGGAACTCCCATTGTTATTTATAGGGGCATATGCAAAGTGTCACTGACAGCTGTGTGTTTGAGTCTCCCAAGTTAAGTCCAGGGACTATTAGCCTGAAGTCTGATTTAATTATCTTTAATTGTGTGATTATTAAGTGTCTTAGACTGGAAGACTGTCTAAGTGAAAGATGATGCCTTTGACTTCATTTTTGGTGAAGAGTTTAGTCTTTTAAAAGTCCATGCAATCATACAGTATGGTTTTGAGCAAGGGCTCTGGAGCCATTGTTCTTGGGTCAAAACAAGATCAATTTCTTACTAGTTATGTGAAGGGCAAGTGACTTAAACTTTGCTGTTTCAGTTGAAACTAAGAGTACTTAATGTTGAAACTAAGAGTACTTACGCGACATATTGTGAAGAAGAAATGAGCAAAGAGCTTAGAATAGAGGTTGGCACATAAGAACTGCTGGATAATGATCAGATATTAGCATGATTAATACCTTGGAGGGAGGTAACTTTGTTTCATGAAAAGAACATCACATTGGTTTTAAGACTGAGATCTAAGTCTGTCTTTATTACTAATTAGTTGCATGGAATTGAGCAAGTTATTTAATGACTCTGCTTTTATTTGAAAGCAAAAAAGTAATACTCTATTACATCTAAGACCTCTTCTTGTTCTAAAAGCCTATAATCCTCTTATAATGATGATGATTGCATATTTCTTTAAAGGGCTATTTATCAAATACGTATGTAATTTCTATAGAAAATTTATTCTTTAGATAAGATAAAGATAACTAAACTGATAGAGTGCATCATGTTAATCTTTATTTTATATTAAAATAATTACTGAGATTACAAAGATAAGATGGAGCTTCAAGAAATACTAATTAATGATAATGACATGTACGTGTGGAATCTCATAGATGAACAGTGTAAGCTTTTAAATAATGTATACAAATACTTATTCTTGCCATTTTGTAGTTTACTTTTCTCAACTGTTTCGAGAAACAGTGTAGTCCTTTGTGTAGTATTCATTTTAGTTATATAACAATTATATATAGATGTTGCAAGAACTGGTAAAATCTCATTAAATTGTCATAGTTCAGTCTGACAGATATGTGCTTCTAAACTGTAGATGATGGCAAGAGAAATGAGTAACTCATTTTCTACACTTTTTGTCAAGACTGGGCTTCATTTTATAGTCGTGAACATGCTCTGTTACTTTAAAAAAAAAAAAATGACTATTGGAAGCAAAAGAGTAGCCTAGATAATAAAATTACATTTCAACATTTTCTCTTGGATAAATTCTGGTTATAATCAGTGGACATCTGTTCATTTTTAAACTTTAGTGTTTGTTTACTTTGAGTTTGTAGCTTAAGATAAAAATTCCAGACAGTTTAATAACAAAGAGTAAGTTTGTCATTTAAAACAAATGCCTTAATCAAAATTTCCATATAACAAAGTTATTTTCACGCTCTGATTATTGGCACATTTAATTCAAACACCATTTCACAGAGTAAATTTTCAGGATAAATTGGACTTCATCATGATGGTTTGGTAATAGAATTTGGTCCTAGATCTCTTTTCTTTTCTTCAGGCTCTGATTTTTTAAAAATCTTGCTTGGATACATTGCTTATATTATTGCTTTATAACTAAAAATGAGAGAATCTGCATGATAATCAAGAGGAACAGCAGAGAACAGTTTTTGGTTAGAAAGAAACTGTACCATAGATAGAAAAATATGAAGAGATATCTTATCTTTGTACTAGGTCATCCTCTCTGAACATGAATATAGTATTTGTGTAAGGTAAAATCAACTTTTTAAAATGAGGTACATATGCTGCATGGCACTGGGAAATGGACATCAAACCTGCGTGTCCATCTTGTGCCGAATGTCTTTGCCTAGTAAATTTCATTTTAACTGTGAAAAAGAAGCACATATTGGAAGGAAAACTGACTTCCAAAAAGCATTTCTCATAAAAAATGTTTTTCTATAGTGTGCATTTAGAGAACTTCCAGAAGAGACTGATAATTCAGGTGAAAGCTTACGAAGAATGTACATATATGATAGCTTTTAAATGATTTTCCAATTACCAGCCTAATTCTATGGTGATTTCAAAATATACCATTAATCAATATCACAGAATAATGTCTTAATGTTTGATTGTTGATACAATATGTATCAAATCATAGATGTTAGTTCTATCTCATTATACAAATATTTTCAAAGACTTCCATTTAGTTTATGCAAAGTCATTAAGTGTGAAAAATGACATACTGCAATTATCTATCTTTTGTTGAAAATTTAACTACAAAATAACAAGAGTGTTTGTATATGTTATTTAAAAGCTTACATTGTTTGTGAGATGCCATGCACATATGTCATTATCATTTATTGTTATTTCTTGAAGCTCCATATCATCCTTGTAGCCTCAACAATTATTTTAACATCAAATAAAGATTAAGAATGAATTATATTAACTAAGCCATCTCTAATTTACCTAGAAAATACATTTCCTATAAAAATTATATATGTATTTGATAAATGACTCATTAAAGAAATATGCCATCATCATCATTATAAAAGAATTACAGGCTTTTAGAGCAAAAAGAAGTGTTCAATGTAATGTGGTATTACTCTTTTGTCTTCAAATAAAATCAATTAATTAAATGACTTTCTCAACCCTATTGCATCTAATTAGTTCAATTTCCCATTCTTTTTGATAATATAAATTTGGAAGAAGTCTATACTATTATTTTCTACATTAGTTCAACTTAGAGCCATACTCTATATTCCTTTTTAGTTCAAAAGTCATTTTTCAAAGATGCACTATCTTAGGATTACATTGTATTCATAGACTCTAATTGTATAAATTATATCCAGTTAACTATATTTATTTAACTAGTTTATGATTTTTAAATATCATGACTGTTTTAAAACTCTAATTTATTTGCCTTCTACATGTACTAGGTTAGTTTCTGCAAAAATATAAGGGAACCAAGTATTGTGATCTGGCCATAGTCAGAGGCTAGTTGGAAAATTGAGGGAGCTTGCTGTATTTTTGAAAGTGTACTCCTTAATCTGTGATTTGATTTTAATTCAACCAACATTTGTTCAGAATATACTCTTAGTAAAGCCTTGTATTCACATTTATGTGGTATGTAATCATGAAGAAGACATTGACTCTGCCATATAAATATTCATAACTTAGAAGAGGAGATATACATGAAAATCTGGTAAATAAAGCAACTAAATTGAGAATATAAGAATAGTAGAGATTAATTCTAATGAGAATTGAGGAATTGGGGAGAAATCATGTGATAGTATCATAAAAGCTAAGAGCTTAAATTTGAAGGACATTTTCTGGTAGCTGAAATGGGGAGACATGCAATGTAGTTAGGCCTAAGGTTGGTTTGCATGGGAAGAAATTGAATTTGATTATAATTATTATTAGTAGTAGTAGTCATTGTCATAGTCGTAGTCATAGTCATATTTTATGAAGGGTATTTACTTTGCATAATTCTATAATTAATTATTGAGATGCATTTTGTGAAAACAGAGAGAATTCAATCATAGCAAAATAGCAAATTGGGAAAAATTGTCTAACATTCCTCTGCCTTTCCTTCTGGTGTTCTTTTGCTTGGTTTGGTGTCCTGAGACATTTGCCTGTGGTGATCTACCCCCATGGTCACCATGCTGTAGTAATAAGTGTGCAAGTTTGAAAATCAGATGACCTGGCCTGGAGTCCTAACTCTACCCCTAACAAGTGAGTGATGTGGAACAAGTTACTCTAACACTTACTTGTTATATCATTATTTTCACATATAAAATCAATACGAAATTATACTCTCCTCAAAGAATAAATTACAATAATGAATGTAGAATTGACTTTTCATCTTAACAATTCTACAGTAGTTAATCAGGAGGGTGCTGTCCCCTTTGGCAGTGGTGCCAGCATGATAATGAAGCACTGAGTACTCAAGTGTCAAACATCAGTGGTCTTTGCTGAAACATCATCTTCTTAGTGAACATTATAAGACCAGTCTTTTAAAACTTGGAACCGTCTCCCTGTAACCATACCCTATGTTCATTTTTGCTTTATTTTTTCCTTGGAACTTATTGCCATCTGTTGTACTAAACATTTTACTATACATTTTGTGTCTGTTTTCCCTAACTAGAATGTAAGCTTTATGTGGAAAGGTATTTTTTTCTAGAGTTATTGATGTATCAGCATCCTTAAAAAAGTTGCCATCGTTTGGAAAATTTTTATTGAGGAAGTACATAAATGTGTCTAAGTAAGTCAGCTAATAAAGTTAGATAAATACAGTTCATGCTGACTTATTCACACCTGTTGTAGGAAATGTGTATGCCCTTACAGATTATCTGTAGAACCAAACCTTGACTCAATTATCTAAAGGTAGAAACTCCTGATCCTATGCCAGGTTGGAGCGGAGGCTAGACAGTTTTCATCAGTTATATCTTATAGAAGTCCTGACAAGATGTCCTGAGATGAGGTACCTTTTTCTCTTTGCTACTCTAACATCTTACTGAATAATGCATATTATTCTTAGATACTCAATTATAGCTACAACAATTAGTTTACTATATTTTGCACTGAGTTTGAGGTATATCATTACTTAAAACTAGTTTGAAAACAAATTAAAAGATTCACAGAGATAAAAAGAATTGTGATACATGTTCATTGAGAATACAGATGATAAGGATACTTACATATATATTATACACTGGTATTTTGAAAATAGATACATGAACTTCACCCCACCCAACACCCATGACAGAACAGACGACTCTAAAGCAATCGAGTCAAAGATGTAATATTGCCATTTATTATCATAAATCATAAACCAAATAGGTCATAGAAGTAGAAACTGTTATTTCCTCTGAGCTTTTAATAGGAAGATTTCGGTCAGGAGATAGCTTTTGATTTATGTCAAATAAAATAAAAAAAGTCTCCGTTTGTAAAATTCCTGCTCGTCTATTATCTTTCAATTGTTTTGTTTCAAAAATAGCTTTATTTTTCTTTCTGGAAATGTGATCACACTCCCTTGCCTACTGGAACTTAATTATTATGTCCTTGGGGAGCTTCCCAGTGTCGGCCATTCAATTTCCCTATATAAAGCACAGTACTCCTAGTTAAATATCCTAAAATAGAACATTTTAAAAATTTGCATTTAACAACATTGCCAAACAGAAATTAACCTTCCTGAAAGGAGTTTAGAACTATGTCACATATGTGCATTCAGAACTTTGGGTTAAATTGCATTTGTAAATATGTGTGTGTGTGTTTATATTCTGTTTCTGAGAGCAAAATGCCACAGATGGCTACAAATGAACTAAGTAGTCAGCGGATATCTTGGAAAGGGCTTTCTGTTTGATGCACTTTAATTTCACAGTATTTACCAAACATTTAATCTGTGACTGGCACTCTGCATACAGAGCAATTCCCCAGCACAAAATGGCTTCAGTTCAGTAGCGATTCTCTGTTCTTGACTGTCATTTCGCATGTCTTAATCAGCATATTAAATCAGGCATTACGTTTTTAAAGACACTATTCTGTTTAATATTTGTAACAGTCCTGTGGGGATTTTTATATCCATCTTAGTGCTGAGGAAACAATGTTGGGGTGTTCAATATTTAAATGAAATTCTCACAGCTATAAATGGCACAACCAGAACTGAAACCCAGGCATTCTTAACTATTCCCCTACACCACAGCCCCCTTCATTAACAGCTTGATATTCTTCTCTGCATTTAATGTATTATAAAGTATTTGTTTGCCACTGGATAAACAGATGGATTTAATTCCTCATCAGAAAGTCCTTGACTCATTTAATGGTCTGTCAGTATGTCCGATCCATAGAGTTGGCTGTTGAGACTTATTCTCAAAATTTGATGTCTTCTAACTGTGAAACTAGACCAGTCCAATAAAACCAAAACCAATTTCATGATGGAGTCTTCATCTTTCTTCATTCATTCGCATTCACTGGAGAAGCAATAAAGTAACCGTGGACTATATCCTGGCACTGTGTGATGTCCTGCATATATTCAGTAGCTGCAACATTGTTATTTAATAATGTTCTTGTATTTTTTGATATGTATTTGGCTTCATATGCTTTTAATTATTAGACACTATTTTCTTCTTTTTACAGGTGAGAAAATTATTGAGGCTTAGAGATATCAAGGTAGTCATAAGGTCATATGGGTAGCAATGGAGAAATAAGGACAAAAGCTTAGACTTTCTGCATCCAAATCCTGAAATCCTTGCACTACACCAACTCCCCTGTTTCTGACTTAAAGGAAGTACATTGTATTTTTCCAATATATAATGTACATTTAAGAAGTACATGGTCATTCTATAAATGCTGTCCAGCAGTGATTTCAGAACTACCTAGCATGTGTTCCTTTCAAAGGTAGTGCCATGAAAGATGTTATTACCAATGAAGCAAAAGTTATCATAGATTTTAGAAGTGAGAAGCCAGGTCTTAGGCAAAACTTTAGAAAAAAAGTCCAACGATTTTTACACAAAATTATCCAAAGACAACATTATTGCCTGAAATGAGTTATTATCAACTATTTCATTCTTTCAATATTGAATGTATATGTAACATTGTTGTAAACAGAAGATTGCTTGAGTTTGAGCCCTAGGTTCATCACTAGCCTAATGAACTTGGCCAACAATGTCTCTGAGCTTCCAGTTTTTTTAAATCTGTAAAATGAGGATAATGAAAATACCTGTCTTATTGTCGATTTGTCTAATCATCATATCACTTAATGAGTTACTATGCATCAAAAACTTAGAACAGTTTCTGGTTCCTGTAGTAAGCCCTATATAAGCCCTTTCCATTATTATATTTGAATAATATAATAATAATTATTAATACTATGTAGAATGCATTATGCAAATATAACAACAAATAAGCAGTAGTCCCTATACTCTATATATTTACAGGCTAGCTAAGGAGGTAAGCTATGTGTCAGAAAAGACTACAGGAAGGATATAGGATTCAAACTGAATATGAGTACTGAGAATATTAAGGGAACCTGTTAAAGTATTGATCCTGAAGGAGGTCATTTCTGCAAACAGACACACATATTCCTAGGAAAGCCTCTTTATTCAAGTGCAAATTGGGCATTAGCAATTAGTCTTGAAGCAATGAATTGCCTTTAAAAATCTGCAAAAGAAATATAAGGTCCCAGGATAACCTAGTTCTTTGGGCTGAGTTTAGATTGGGTGGCTATGGACAACCTGAAGGATACGCGGAAGTTGGCCTTAAAGAAGGGTCTGCGTGGGAAAATGTACCGGGTGGAAGCAACAGCTTATGCAAAGGCCTGAGGTGAAAACAAGTTCATTGACGTTGGAGCTTAGTGAACAAGACGGGGGAGAGGCAGGAGAGGAGAGCAGAGACAGGCCTGAGATCATGTAGGGGCTTGTATGTCTCTGGAAGAAGTTTGGGTATGCTCTAAATGTAATGGAAAGATATTAAAGAGTTTTAAGCAAATAAGTGGCTTGATGTTGTATAGCATAGATTTTGGAGTATAGTAAGGAAAAGATCAATAAGGAGACTAGTTCATCAGTCCAGAGATGGAAAATGTGAATAGATTTATGAATTATTTTTGTAGGAGGAATGGCAGGATGGTTTGGATTGGAGATGAGACGTGAAGGACACACAGGGATTAGAGAAACTCCCAGGTTTTTCCCAAGTTTTTCCTTTGCTGTACCACCTGCATGGAAAATTCATTCCATACGAAATTCAGTTTACTTTTAAATAATTATAAATATAATATTTAATAATTTTAAAAGTAATTTTTAAAAATTCCTCATAATTACTAATGTTTTATTATTAATACTCACTTCTAATCTTTATCCAAACTGTGAACATAGTAACATGTTGAGTTTTTCCTCTTTTTGTCTAATAATAGGTCATAAGTGCTCTTAAATTATTTGCGTCTGTATAATTTTATAATCTGTTGACTGCCTGCATATATATTCCTTCAAGGTCATATATTTAATTAAATTAATGATTTCCTGTTATTAGATATGTCATTAAGATTAATGAAAAACTATCATTTACTAAAGTGAGTCTGATTTTATTTAAATGGTTTTTATATTTCAAAATTAGATATAATAAGAACAGATGGGCTTAGAATTATAAAAATTATTCAAAAAGTTTTGATAGTGAATAATTTAAAGTCTTTCTCAGAAAATTCATTTCTTAGCACAGCTTATATTTTGATAATTTTAAAATAGTGATGAAAATGATCTCTTGTTTTGTTTGCCTACTTCAACACACATATTTTAGTGTTATAGCAAAGCATGACTTTATGCTGCATGCTTACAATACAAAATATTGATGCCAAATATTCACATTAGAGATTTTTAAAGTTCTCTACATTTATTTCACATTTAACAATAAGATAATGGGTGATTAGATGATTTTGACTTCTTTATTTTGTGATGCCATTAGTGAAGTGTCACTTCAGCAAAAGTGATAATAATTTTCATAAATAATATATTAGTGATTAGGAATATTTCTATTCTCTTATTGTCCCACAATGTTACTTTACTGCCTCCGCCTATGAAATGGAGTACAATTCGGAAGATGAAATTCTCTTTGTTAATGAAATTTTCATAATTCAATCCATCATTAGAATATAAGTTAGGGCTTTCAAGATCATTAAGACTAGCATTGACAGTTTGCGTGTGACTTGTGCCTGGAGTTCTGACCAAGACAAACATGTTTAAAAGGTTAGCAAAATTGACTTGTTCTCATATCTGCAGCATTTAATAATGATGAAAATGGAGAAATTTTAAGCTTTGTATTAAGAAGTGCCTAAATCATCCACAGCCAGTTCTTATAAACATGAGAGATAATTTTCCTTTCCTCTAATCAATGATATAATACAAGTAAAAGAGAGGAGTGGAAATAGGATGCACAAATTTTTGAGGGATGCAGAAACTGTGAATTAGGGGGTGGCAAGTTGGGGTGGTATGTGATGTGCTTCCATGACAGAGGCAATTGTTACACTAGCAGCCAGTCTGTCTAGGCTGGTTGAGTAAAGAAGAAACTTTTAAAAATCCAAATATTTATATGATTATCGTACAAAAGATTTTCTGAGTTTTTTGTTTGTTTGTTTTAGAGTTGAGCATAATGGTTTTCTTTCTTACTACTTTTTGTTTCAGTGTTGACTTTCCTTGAATTTGTGTTTTTCTTCAACATGTTAAGAACTCTTGAGGCACATTTATATGTATTAGTAAATGTACGTTAATAAAATGCTTTTTTTTCTAAAAAAAATTCATATTGATGAACCTGGACTTTCAAGACACGGCTAAATTATGTCCAAAACAAGGAACAGTCAGATACAATTTTCAACCATAAATGATAATATACAATGAAGAATTACTATGATCTTGGGGATCTTCTATTACACAAAAACTGAATAAAACAAGAATATATCATTGTTCTAGCTGGGGAGGTTATTTTGTATTTTCTGAATATCAATAATGTTAGAGTTATTGGAAAACTTTCTAGACTAATTTCTGGTAATTTGGTAAAAGGGCCTAAAGAAGTCTTTATTGTATTATGCAGCAGAGAAAAAGCGAACCATGATGAAAACAGCATAAGTAAATTGTAGATGCTCTAGATGTGCACTGTCCAGTATAGTAATCATTTACCAAATGTGATTATGTCAATGTAAATTATTTAATTAATTAATTTATTTACCTTGAGGAGGAGGTTCACTTTGCTGCCCAGGCCGGGGTGCAGTGTCATGATCTCAGCTCTCTGCAATCTCCGCCTCCCAGATTCAAGTGGTTCTCCTTTCTCAGCCTCCTGAGTAACTGGGATTACAGGTGCCTGTCACTCTCCCCAGCTAATGTTTGTATTTTTGTTTTTGTTTTTTTGGGTTTTTTTTAGCAGAGAGGGGGTTTCACCATGTTGGCCAGACTGGTCTCTAACTCCTTACCTCAAGTGACCCATCCATCTCAGCCTCCCAAAGTGCTGGAATTACAATTGTAAACTAATTTGAATGAAATTAAGAATTCAGTTCTCCAGTTACACTAGCCACGTTTCAGATGCTCAATATGCTGAATAGCCACATGTGCCCAGTGGCTAATATACTGGGCAGCACAAATTAAAGAATATTTCCATCATGGAAGAATGTTCTATTGAACTCTACTGCTCTAAATATACCATGTACATGGGCTCTCATTTCTTATTTTATTTATTTATTATTATTATTATAGAGGTAGACATAGCATTTTTGGTACTAGAGTATGTATCACAAAAATATGCTAGTCATTTAAACACACCGTATTAGTCTCCTATAACTGCTATTACAAAATGCTACAGACTGGGAGGCTTAAGCAACAGAAATTTATTTCTCATAGTTCTGGATGCTGGAAGTTGAAAATCGAGGTGCTGGCAGAGTTGGGTTCCTCTGAGGCCTCTCACCTTGATTTGCAGATGACTGCCTTCTCATTGTGTTCTCACCAGACCTTTCCTCTTTGTGTACAGCCTGGCATCTCTTCTTCTAAGGACACAGTCCATTTGGATTTTGGCCCTACCCTTATGACCCTATGCAACCTTAAATACCTCCTTAAAGGTTCTATCTCCAAATATAGTCACATTGGGAGTTAAGGTTTCAACATGAATTTGGGGGGCAAAATTTAGTTTATAACACATACTTTTTTATGAGTAGTTAGAAGAATCCTACAGTGTAGATTTTATATCCTATTTTACATATGAGAAAGCCATGACCCCAGTGAAAAGATCAGTAGTTGTTAGAGATGAGATTCAAACCCAGGCCTCTCTCATGCTACATATCATGACCTTTCTTATACACAGACTTCTAATATACATGGATTCATGAATAAAAACAAATATTTTAATCTACATTTTGAAACTGAAAATCTGAGACTATTTGTGTCACTGATGGAAGCCTGTATCCTACAGAATGGAAGTGGGAAGATTGGGAAGCAATTGGCTACAGCTCCTTATCCTAGTTACTAACATTTTAAAAGTGAATGTTGTTATATAGTCAGATTTATAACATTCGTATTATATAACATGATATAAATGTGTACATGTGTATGTGTGTACTTTGTATGCTTCTTAGAAATAGGAACAGGACTGGCAGACACAAGTTTTGGATATTAGAAAAATTTACATACACTATAACTCATACAAAGTAAGTAGTGAATAAATTGAATATATACAGAATTAGCTACAGTTTTATAAGACATTCTGTTTTTAATTGTTTTCCTCCCTTATACTGGCATAAAAGAGTTTGTATATCAAAATTCCTTTTCTTAGAAATTTTTAAATATTAGATATTTTTCACTAATGATGAAATATAGCTTATTTGGGTATCTTTTTAACCTTATTTGGGAATCTAACATTTTTTGCTACAGCACAGTATTCCAGTTGGATTAGTTAGTCACATTGCAAGAGCCAATTACATTTGGAAGCATAGGGTGATAAATGCCCTCACAATTACATAACTGTTTTCCATGATATTTACCCTGGAATCTGATAAACATTTAACTAGATGTATTATGCAATCATATTAATTTAGTACTATTATTGAATAATGTTCTTTAGGGACTTGCTACTGAAAAATAATTTTATACAAAAAGAACTGAATAGGAATTTTAATTCTTATTCATTTAATATTTGGTTTAATAGCTGCCAGAGAAAATACTTATGTAAAACTCTCAATCATGGACATCGGAGCTTTAAAATGGAAGTTTGGGGCCAGGCACAGTGGCTCATGTCTGTAACCCCAGCACTTTGGGAAGCCAAGGCTGGTGGATCACTTGAGGCCAGGAGTTCAAGACCAGACTGGCCAACATGGTGAAACTCCATCTCTACTAAAAATACAAAAATTAACCAGTGTGATGGCACATGCCTGCTACTCAGAAGGCTAAGGTGGGAGAATGGCTTGAACCTGAAATGCAGAGGTTGCACTGAGTCGAGGTTGCAGCACTACACTCCAGCCTAGGTGACAGAATGAGACTCCATGTATATATATATTATTGACTCCATGTGTGTGTATACATATTTATATAATATTATATTAATATATAATATATAACATATAATTAATATTATATGTATTATATATGTTATATAGTATATATTTATATATTATATATTATGTTTTATATATAATATATAATATATATATGAAGCTTGGTTAGACTGTGCCTTGAAAGAGTAAGTATATTGTACACTTGAATAAAATATGTAAAGGTTTCTATGAGAATAAAATAAAGCAGTTTCATTCAGCAACTGATAAGTCACCTTTTTATTGGTTTGCTTCCAGTAGAATTAATACACTGTTTCCTTAACTGACAAATAAATTAAAGTTGCAAATTGCAACTTTAAAATTTGCCTACAGCTATTGCAACTTGCATGGCCACTTATCATCCTATATTCTTGGATCAAAGTATATTTTGTAAATTATTTACTTTTAGTAACAAGGTGGTAACCATAAACACAGAACTATTTAGTTTTCTTTAGAGACAATTCTGAAATGTATTTAAAAACACTGGCTTCTATAAAATGAAAAGATAAAACAATTTGTGGAACCACTGAATTTGAAATTAAAATTTGACAATGCAAATAACATTTTATGAAAGTGAGATTCGTATTTTACCAACATTAAGCTGAAATGTTTCAGCTTAAAAGTATTTTGACACATGTAAGAGCAGAAAGATAATGTAATTTTAATTCTAATATGATAGACAGGACTTTAGAATCAATTAGTGTATCTTATATGAGTGATTTAATAAAGCTTTGTTTGTTTTTTGAGACAGAGTCTCACTCTGTCACCAGACTGGAGTGCAGTGGCACAATCTTGGCTTACTGCAAACTCCGCCTCCTGAGTTCAAGCGATTCTCCTGCCTCAGTCTCCCAAGTAGCTGGGATTACAAGTGTGCACCACCATGACCAGCTAATTTTTATATTTTTGGTAGAGACAGGGTTTTACCATGTCGGCCAGGATGGTCTCAATCTCCTGACCTCGTGATCTGCCCGCCTCGGACTCCCAAAGTGCTGGGATTACAGGCGTGAGCCACCATGCGGGGCCAATAAAGCTTATTTTTAAGTACTCAGCTTAAAAAAAAAAAAAAATGCAAGCATGATAATAATGATTTTTGGCCATTTTTAACCATGGCTAACATGAGTCACACTGTAGTGGCTTTACTAACAGTATTGTTTCACAAACTTTGCTCCTTTCAGAGTTCCTTGAAACTATTCTTGGCTGGAGTATAAGCTGCCTTAAAAAAAAGTTTACAGCAAATTATGTAGAATAGTGAAAAATAGAGTCAAAATCAAAAAGTAAATAAATTATAAAAATGTAACATTGCAATGGTGTTTTGGAACAATTTTCTATTGACTAAAACATGGAAATAATTTTTGTCTCTTTTTTTTTTATTCTCATTGTTTTCAAACATAGGAATTGATGGATTTTGTTTTCTGCTTAGCCTAATTATTTCATTTTTTCTGGGCTATAAATTTCTTCATCTCCCCAAGCCTTAACTTTTGTGGCTGTACAATTGGGAGAAGAATTTCTTGGAACTTATTCAGAATTGTGTTTTAATAATGCGCTATCTGCCAAGCACACTGAAACCTTTGGATGAAAGGTGATGTATTCTAAATGGTCTATTTTGTTCTTCTCTTTTAGTTTCATAAGATTTAAGAAGGATTTTTTTTTTTCAAATACAAGATAAAAATTTTCTTCCTCTTTTAACCCTTCTCAGAATTAGCTGAAATTAACCGAAAATCTTTAAAATCTAGCCAGCAATGACACTTTACTGTGTTTCTAAAGGAATAGAGAGGGAAAATGGTCAAAACAGAGTAGTTTGTGTCAGCTTGTTGTCCCATGGAGACAGGGTATTAGGCAATACCCTGCACTTTTGCAAGGGAATAAGATTTTCATTTGGTTGGCAAAGTGCAAACATCGCCGGGGTAGATGATAACTACAAAGTAAAATTGTATGAAATGCCACAACTTCAATTATTATTATTATTTTGAGACAGAGTCTTGCTCTGTCAGCCAGGCTGGAGTGCAGCGGCACCATCTCAGCTCACTGCAAACTCTGCCTCCCGGGTTCAAGTGATTCTTTCACCTCAGCCTCCCGAAACCTGGGGCCACAGGTGCGTGCCACCATGCCTAGTTAATTTTTGTATTTTTAGTGGAGATGAAGTTTCGCCATGTTGGCCAGCCTGGTCTCAAATTCCTGGCTTCAAGTGATCTGCCCACCTGGGCTTCCCAAAGTGCTGGGATTACAGGAGTCAGCCATTGTGCCTGGCCTCCAGTTATTTAATTATTCTTCATTTACAGTTGCATTCTTATTGGTCAATTTGTTAAGCCTTTTTTTCAGTCTGACAAAAGAAGGAACAAACTCTTTTTCTCTCCATTAATGGTGAGTAAAGTATCTATAAACTACATTTGCAATAATTAGAATAGCTAAAATCGTCACAGTTGGAACCCTGGGATCTGCCTCCCCACTTCCTTTTTTCTCTGTAATCAATGCAAAATTATTCACTTTAAAGGAACATGTAGCAGATAATTTTGGAAATTTATTATTTGAGACCCCGAGACAAACTTTTTTCATAAAAACCATTTAAAAGAGCTTCTCAGAATTTTTTTAACCTTTTGCTAAAAAAAAAATGCTCTAGTAAAAAGTGCTATTTTTAACCTGTTGTTTGTGGAACAAAGTAGAAACATTTCCATAAATATTTGATCTCCAGCTTCTTATACTGAAATTCTGCTCTTACTGTAGGATTAAATACACAGTAAGCACTCAATAAATACTTGCTTTGCATTCATCATCTGAATGTGAAAGTATCTTTTATGTGGGGCTGAATTAGGTCTAGCCAACATTTAGACTAATTTTACCACGACTGTCTTGATAGTAATTAATATTAGCATGTTTTCACACAGTATAGTCATGAATATGGACCATGGGGGAATTACTCAAGCCATTTTTTCTCACTTCTAGAGAAGGTTGTAATGTGTTGATAGTATGTCTGGCTGGTGCGTTGGGAATAGTATGTACGTGGCCAAAGGTGGAAGCAAGGAGACAGGCTAGGGGTCCTTGGAATAATCCAGGATTTGAATCAAGCAGCTTGGGTCTAGGTGAGAGCAGCAGAGATATAAGAAGTGCTTGTATTTTCAGTATGTTCTGAAGCAAAGCTGATAGGATTTGCAGAGAGATTTGTGTGGGATGTGAGCAAGAGAGCCAAGTCTGTAGTAACTCTGAGACAGTGCCTCTTAACTGGAGGTGATTTTTCTCTCCCAGGAATATTTGACAATGTCTGGAGACAGTGTCTGGCTTGTCACAGTTGCAGAAGATACCACAGATATCTTGTGGGTAGAAGCCGGGGTGCTGTTAAATATCCTATGAAGCATACAGTGCTGTTCTCTACAACAAAGAATTGTCTGATGTTGCTGAAGTCTGAACCAAGATTTTTGGCCTGAACAGAGGAAAGAATGATGCTACCAGTAACAGAATGAGGATGCTGCTAGTGCAGTATAGTTTGCAAAAAGTAAGCCAAGAGTTCTGTCTTTTTGAAGTGCCTATCAGATTTTTAAGGCCAATGTCAAATGTTACAATATCATAAAGTAAAAATAAGATTAAAGTTTATCTGTTGTTAAATTAATGTTTAAATAATTCCTTTAGAAATTAAATTTCTAAATTTAATTTCTAAAATGGAAATTGTATCTAAGAATATTCCTGTGTTATCTACAAGGCCTAACATAGGTTCTGGTATTTCAACATATAAAAAAAGTATGAATATAGCGGCCATATTAATGTTCTCCTCCCTAGTTCTATTACACTATTTGAAATGATGTAATTTTACTCTTAGAAATAGAAAATCATCTCCCTTCATTTTGATGAACACATCATATAATTAAAGTACACATAAGGGTTATAATTACTATGTTTCCTAATATATTATAGTTCTTTCATCTCTTCACTCAGTCTGGTTTTTATGAAGAGCACATTTTCAGGGTAGAAGAATGACTCAGTAATGTGAAAAAGGGGAGATTATGTGAAATCTTTCTTTTTTTCTTTCCTCCCCTATTTTGGATCTAGGGTTGTACCACACACCTCCCCAAGAAGCATTTCTGATAACTTAGAATATCCTTATGAAGCTGTCTCTAAAAAGATAATAGGTTTCTTTCTATTAGTTCTCTGAAATAGCTTCCTTTAAGTCTAGAGTGCTTGCAGCTGAACAAGCAGCTACCAGGGCAGTAGGACTTGTTGCTAGGGGAGTTGCCCTGATACTTCTGATCCAAGTTCGGGTGGGTTATGTGGAAAAAACGGAATGTGATTAACTTCAGATTTTAAAGTCTTTTAACTTTGCAGTTGAGTGCCTTCAACTGAATTTCTTAATTAACTTTTAAGTTATGACTGTCTCTTATTCCCTCCTTACATATATTGAAGGAGCCAATCAGTAAATACCTGAGTCCTACCTGCCAGCCATGAAGCAAGGAAAATGTACTTACTAATGATTAAATTAATTCTCACACTTTAGTTAATATTGCTCAATATTTCTTGGATTTTATTTCCAAAATGACTTTCTTTTTTTTCTTTAAATACTGTTTTAAAAGTAGCTTTAAATTGTATCCTTCATGTAAGTGTAACAAAACAGTCAGAGTAATTTATTCACAGCTACTTGTTTCAATAATGCAGATATTCAGGGCTACAGTAGTCAAATAGTGAGACTCAGGGAAGGGAGAGGACTTGGCTGAATTAATTTAAAAGAAAACTTGGCTGGGCACAATGGATCACACCTGTAATCCCAGCACTTTGGGAGGCTGAGGTGGGTGGATCACAAGGTCAGGAGATCGAGACCATCCTGAACAACATGGTGAAACCCCGTCTGTACTAAAAATACAGAAATTAGCTGGGCATGGTGGCACATGCCTGTAATCCCAGCTACTCAGGAGGCTGAGGCAGGAGAATCCCTTGACCCAGGGAGTTGGAGGTTGCAGTGAGCTGAGATAGCGCCACAGCACTCTAGCCTGGTGACAGAGCGAGAATGTCAAAAAAAAAAAAAAAAAAAAAAAAAAAAAAAAATCTGTAGATGGGGATTCTTTAGAGAGCTGCTGATAGACAAAACCTTTTGTTATTTTTAGAGTTTCAATTTGTAGCCCATTTGGTATTTCGAGAGTTTCAGTTCATCTTCACTTATACCACTTTTGTTAAAACTTCAGAAACAGAAATAGCCATAGGCAAATGCTATGAAGCATGTGTCTTCCTTTTCTTATTTCTTACTAAGATATCTAAATTCAGACATTTGACCAGAACCATTGCAAAGATGATTGATATGTGTTACAAACCTAGAAAAGTCATTAGGAACATACTCAGATTTTGCTATAAGCATGTTTTGTTATAAAAGTGACGTGGGTGATTTTCCTTCTGCAACTGAATGAAGTGAGTGGTTACTGTCAGAATACAAAATACAGATTGTGACTGGTTAATAATCAGCCAAGAAAAAAAAGTAGCTCAGTTAACTGAAATTACATAATTGGAGAATGAATCTGAGAAACCACAGAAGGAACGGAGCAACCCAATTTCCAGCATTCTCTTGGTTTATCTTTTTCTCTGGGTGGTGACAACAAAATAGTTCACAGACTCAATTCTATTATAGCTTGTTTACTGTCAAGTCATCATATGGTCCTCAATTATTTTGTTACTCCAGGCTTGTCAATTTTCAAAAACTATAAGGTATGTGAAAGTTTGATTTAAGTTAACCAATGTATAGGTTCTGCCTAACTTTTTTGTTTATCCTCTGTTCTTCCCTAATGTTCATAAGTTATTTTACTAAGCAGTTAGCTAAATGAATATTTGTGTTTTTCTGTATCCAATGTCATAAAGAATTAAAGGTTTCATGAAAGCCAAATAAAAATCTACTGGATAGAATAGTTTATTAAATTACCCACTGACTTATCTGATTCTCTTGAGGTTTACAATTGTTTAATTGCTATTTTTTTCTCATTGATGTCAAGAAACAAGGAAAAGGAAATACACTTAAATTGAGGGTAAAGAGTCTGGCAACGGCTAAAAATTATTTATGGAAAGGGTAAATAAACAAATACGATGTTTTGCTTAAGTGGTCAAGTAATATAAATCCTAAAAGTCTTGTAAATATAGAAAAGTTAGACATCTCAGGGCTTAGATAAATGCTGTTTGAGATTATCTCTTGTTATTCCCTTCAGTTTAGTGGCACTTTTTGATAGCCTGAAAAACAAGAAACAGAAGAAGTCAGAGTATAATGAGTTCCTTATTAAACTACACTTGCCCTGACTTCTATTCAGTGTTTTAGTTGGTTTACTCTAAATACTATGTTCATACACTTTCAGCAGACTTATAATTTGTAATTTTCTTTGTTATCAGGTTAAAGACCATTAAAGCAAAACAGAAAATACTAAACAGCTTTATTTCATCCATTCATCTATCTATTCAACAACTAAAAATTGAGAATTTGCCATGTGCAGGCACTTAGCTAGTTACAGGGGCTACTAGGAGAATAAAATAAATTCTATCCACAAGGATCTGTTGGTAAAAATGAAAGAGAGCAAAGGGTGCTGATACACAATTAGAGTGCATTTTCAAAGTGTTATATAAATACTGACAAGTACAGCTTACTATAGTAGCACAGAGAAGAGGCTAGTGACATCTTAGTGGAAGAAGTAACCTTTACTCTGGGATCAAAAGATGAGAGGGAGTTAGGCAGAGAGGGAGAGAAGATGCGACTGTCCTTGAAAAGAGCCTGGGGTTTTTAACATTTTCCTCTGAGTTTGAGAGGGGAAGCTTAGGAGATAAAGGGGTATGGAGGGGTTTCTTCATGATGGGCCTCATGATCCAATCCATGTTAAAAAGTTGGAACTTGACCCAGACAACAGTGAGGGATCATGGAGAAGTTTTAAGCTGTAAACTAAAATGTTGGATATGTACTTTAGAGGGATTGCTCTGGCTCTAGCTTTGGAGAAAAGAAAGGAGATGGAAAGATAAGACGAAGGAAGGTCAGTTACAAACCTGGTGAAGTAACAAAGACAGGGGAGTCTGAACTAAGACAAATGTTGAAAGTGGGTAGATTTAGGTCCTAGGTTCAGTGGTAGAATTTCTAATATTCTCATTTTGTGCCTTTGTGTGTGTGTGTGTGTGTGTGTGACTCTCTGAGTTGCTATCTCATCACTAAGTGACAGAAATTGCTCTAGTATCTTTGGGGTCGCAGCTTTTAGCATAGTGTCCACACTATTCATTGTTGGGTACACAAAACTCAGAGTGCTGAGCTCTCAAAATTCACCTTTTATACTAGTGTCCATGCAGAAATTGCCTCAAAATTCAATCTTCACTCCTGAGGCAAGTTGTCTAGAGAAACAACATGATGTTATGTAATTGAGGAAGTTTGATACTTATTTGACTTTGCGCTACCCTACAAACCTGATTTAGGTTTCAGGGTCATACTTTCAACACACTGTGGCAACATACCTGGGTAAAAACTCATAACACACATTATTTGATGAATAGAGGACAGCAGCAGCTCAATAGGCCCTTTCTAATATTTCTGGTGCAGTCACAATTTACAATAATCTAGACATCACATAAGGAAGAGGAAGTCTGGAAGAAAAGTACAGAGATAGTGTTCGATGGCAGGAAGTGCTGTTAAAAAGAAGAAATGGCCCATAAAGAGGTACATATGTTTGTTTGTATGTAGGTATGTAGGTGTGCACACACATATGTAGACACACAAATATGCTTACATGTATATTAAAAATCTGAATTAAAAGGTAAAAGAGTAGACTGCATCGACCCTGTACTTTCAAATATATATGATATATATATTTATATTTATATATGATATATATGTTTATATATATAGCTATATCACAAACTTCTATGTGAAGCATCAGAAGTTTCAATCTAATCTTATAGTGTAATGAACTCTTCCATAGATGATAATGATAGGAAAATAATTTAGTGAATAATTTAGTGAATCTACTATAAAGAAAAGTACAATAAAACATATAGGTATTTGCAGCAGTTTGGAAAAAATAAACCCAGCATATTGGTGACTAAATTATCCACGTGGGTAGGAACATGTGTCAACACCTCTACTGGAGTTTTAGTGCAGGTCCCCAGAGCACTCATCCTCAGAAGGAGACTAGAAAAGTGGGAAGAGGAGAGAAGGGGTGTGAGCTATAGAAAGGAATTTTTGTTCAGTTGCGATGGGGTGGCTGCAAACCTTATTTTACCCCAAGAATATTTTTTCCTACTTCAATAATATTTAACTCAGCAATTTTCCTGTCCAATAAACTGCCAAGCTTGTTTGGCTGCATATATAAGCTGAACATGGACCGCGGTGCCTGATGGTACCAACAAAGACAGAAAAGGAGATTAGGATGTGAGAAAAATTCTCTTACGTTGCCTACTTCATATCCTCTCAACCTTCAGGGTGGGAGAGAGTGATTCTGTTTGCTATTTATTTGACATAAGTTAGAATTACAGCTTGCCTATAGTGTTTGGAGCTGTGAAATCTTAATAAGTGGTATGTTAGCCAATTCAAATAAAGCCACTCTTGAATCACCAATACTGCAAACAGAGAAGAAAGGTCTAGGGCATATTCAATTAATATGTTCTCAATCTCCTACATAATTTATATTATGATTCCAATCAACTGAACAGTTGAGAACTTGAGCTCACTTTTTTCTGTCCTCTATCTTCTCTTTATGTCCCTTTTCTTGGAGAATGGTGTCACCACACCAGAAAGGAGGGAGGTGGTATAGTTTTAGTTCATTAATTATTTGTGACTGAATTACTATTATTTATTTCAAACTCTCTTGCCTTGCCTCTTGCCATTCTTTAACTTAGGACTACATTCGTTCTTGTTGGAAAGTTTGCATTGCCTTTAAGCCACTCCCTGTGCTTAGATCATTTGCAAAATTTTCTTCACGTTATCACAAAAGGATCAACTAATAGTCAAGCTGATGTTTAGAATACTTCAGTGGTCCCTATGAGCCTCAGGCAGTTCTTAAACAGGGACATGTACCATGAATGTTTAAGAAAATGTATATAAAAGTCTCTACCCAAGACCTACCACACTGGAATCTCTTGGATTGGGGTCTGAGTGTATGTTTGAAAAAAGGATTCGTAGGTCATTCTAATGGTCACACTCAATTGAGCACAACTGACCTACAAGATAAAATCTAAATTACTTTGTATGACATATAGAACCCTATGTTATTGGGCCCCTTTCTTGAATATTCTTAGATGACACCTTGTATTTTTGCTTCATCAATACTGAACTCTGTTTAGTTTGCCAAACATGATTTTTTTAATGCTTCAGTGCCTTTACACTTTCCTTCCCTTGATTCATCCACCTGCAGAAAGCCTAACTATCTTTCTAGCTTTGCTTTCTCTAAGCCTTTCTGCACTTCTTAGCAAGTATTATATGATATTTTTTTCCCTGTGTTTCCTCTATATTTTAACCATAAGTCCATTATAATAATCATCATATATTTGTTGGCATCTTTTCTCTTAAGAAATCAAATAGATATTTAGATTTTTATATTTCAGTGACTTGGCTCAAAGTAAGTAGTGAAATAAATATTTGTCAAATGAAAATGCAAGTAAAGTAAAAGATGTGTGGATGAATAGAAGTGATTCAACAAAGCTTGTGGATGAGGAAGACAAGAGGTATATATAAAGAGAGGTTTTAGCTGTAGACTTTTGTGCTAGAGCTATGAGCACAGGCCTTCCATTTCTGTTAAGAATATGCTTCTTTTTCTTCTGGAATCTCCAAAAATACTTTTTATGTGCCCAGTATATTTATATGATTGAGAGCAGAGCTTTCTGTAGAACTTTCCTTACACTGACTTCTGAAGCTAGGAAATTATAGTTGAAGGGTAGAATTGACTATAAAAATGGATACCTCCTAATAATGCTTCTACTAAAAAGAAGAATGTGCTACAAATATACTATTGGACACGTGCAGAACTATGCCTAAGAACAGGCACTGAGAAACCTCAAAGACCCAGGGTCTGAAGTAAGTAGGTGCTTTTCTTTCCATTTGAGGAGCTGAGTTCACAACCTTCAATACATTCCATCGTTTTGGGCCCCAAAGTTTTGAGTGAAATGTTAACCCAAGAAAAAAAGAATGAGTTTAATGTGAACACAACATGGTTTTCTGTTCCTAAGGAGGAAACAGGCTCAGAGAACTTTTTGCATACCAGGAATCATTCTATTGAGTTTTATGTGTGTAAATGAATCAGAAACCATATGGATTAAATTTATCTTAAAAATACTTAGCCCTGTACATAAAGAAAAAAGAACATGAAGAGAAAATCTGAGTTGAGTTGGAATGAACTAGGGAGAGGCGATGTTTAATTAAGCCATGTTGTGGCCAGATGAGGCCCTTTCAATTTCTGCCTATAAACCACCCTTGTTTATGAGTTACTTTTAATTTCTGCTTCCTTTTAGTCGAGATTTCCTTTCAGAGTGAGCAAGTGGTTTCTCAACTCTTAGACTTCCTAACTTTGTTTCAGTTAAGGCATAGCATACACACAGATGTCACAGTGAAGACACCAATAAGAATGATTATATTTCAGTATCCTCCTCTTACCATCCCTCCCATCCCACCTTTGGTTGGAGTTGCACAGGCTGATCTTGGCAGTTGAGTTAAGGCAGAATCATCCTATTACTGGCGTGAATATTACTCTTTATCAGCAGGCAAAGCTTGGCTACTCATCTGTTTTAGTACAAACCAAAAAGAGAGGTATTCCTGGTTCCAGCTGGGCACTGGTGGTACAGGAAGAAGCTAGTTGTGTGGATTTCTCCATGGTGGGGAAACATTTGATGCTAAGTATTAATCAGGATGAGGACTGGGGAAAAAACTTTATTTGAAAACACTTGGAAAGGAGAAATGGGAAATGTTGAATTCTTGCATTCTCAAAGGCTAGCTGCCCTTCTTCTTATAATTAAATATCTCCCCTGCTGAGTGCTTATTTTCTTTACGTCTGTTAATTTGATGTTCTGCAACCATAGTGGTGTAATAGCACACTATCTTTAACAATACATTGAATATATGCGACTCTTTCTCTGAGGGTGCTGGATTTCTTGTGGGTATTCAACTTAGTTCTCTTTTCTGAACTTGGAAGAATGTGATAGATGGCTTTGATAGATCGAGCTGGAGAGAAGGCTTTTCCTTAATAAGGTAAGCATGAGCTTGCACAAAGAAAATGTTCAGTCTATAGCAGCTGTGCTACCCTCTTGCCCTTTCTTTTGTTCAACTGCACTTCCCTTTAGTGGCTGGGATTCAAAGATTCTCTATTGCAGCTCTGCACTTGGGCTGTCCTTACTTGGGACAGCTCTTTATCTTCCTTTATAATTGTACAGAAAGCTTTCAAGGTGTCCCCACTCACCTACATGCAGGTTCCTTTTAAGAGATGCACACAGTTTATTGTATAATACTTAAATTTTGATACTCTTCCATACTCACTTGACAGCTGAATTTTATGATACCTTTCAACCACTCCATGGTTTGGAAAATATGAAATCTCTGTGAACTCTCTTTTCTTTCTCTGATTCTCAGTCAGTGTTTCTCTCTGTCCTTTCCTTTATG
>NC_045436.1:103453212-103510709 GCF_002776525.5 Piliocolobus tephrosceles | reverse complement strand
CCTCTCAATGCTTAGATCTCCCCACTGGTGAAATACTGGGGAGATCTAAGCATTGAGAGGACGACTTTCCCTTGAGTTATTCTGAAAGTTGATGGCTAAATTCTGGCTAGTGTACTTAATCACTTAAAGTTAGAGTCTTTTTTCTTATAACTGCCATATTTTTAGGACCCCAAAATCTGGTTCCTTTGTCTGGCAAAGCACTTTTTCTGAAACCTGTGAATTTCCCTACAAAGGCTTATAAAATCCCATTTTGTTGCATAGCTTGTGTTTAATGGAAATAATAACATTACAAGAAACCTACACTGGTAGAAAATCTGGAATAATGTGCTGTTAATAATGCACAGATTCTCATGATGTCTTACGCTAGCCTGGGCTCTCAACTTACCCAACAAGTTAGTGGCATCTGGGACTAAACCCCAGGGTACCGGTTCAGGCAATGGTTCCCAATCTTTCGCATTCATCAGAACCACCTGGAGGGCTGATTCAGTAGATCTGGGGTGGATCCAACAATTTTCCTTTCCAGCAGTTTTCCTGGATGCTGTTGATGTTGAAGGATCATTGATCACACTTTAAGAACCACTGCCACAGCAGAAATAATGGTGTTTATTTCTCTCCTGCCAGCCTAGTTAAAAAGGAAAAAAGTAGGCAAATTCAAGCAGTGTTGCTGAACAGTCCTCTTACTGTCAAACTCAGACTGTTTATCTTCCCTGTTAAAGATGCACTCATCTTTTAGGGAGATTATATGAATTGTTTTATTTTATTATCTACCCCAGAATAATACAAAATCTTTTTGATATATGGTGGCACATCAATCTTTAAATCAATAAATCACCCTTTATACTTTCATAAATGCATGTATAACTTATCTAAGTCAATTTACCTTTGCAGTTGCCACAGCGTGCTTACCATCACACAGTTAGTAAGCAGAGAGATAGCAAGGATTAGAACACAGTCATTTTGACTCTAAGTCCTATGTCCTTTGGATATAAGATTAATTGTGAAAATCAGTGAGTTAATGGCACCTTTCATTGTCATGTAAGGATGTGCCAATCTGTGTAATGTTGTTATGCAGGATATACCAGGATTAACCTTGTAAACCTTGAACTAATTATTCACATTTCATGACTCCTATAACATCTTGAATTGACCTGATGGATTTGCCTGAGGTAAGCTTTTTGTTACTATTTGTCTGAGAGTTTGGGGATTATGGGAACAAAAACAAAGCCCAAAATAGCCGCAAACAAATGTACGTCTAGCCAATTAGAGTTGCACAGATCTCGTCACAAGCATGGAACAGCTGTAGCAATTTGTAATCAGAGGGTTCCACTGAAAACTTGTCATGGAGCTTATTCTTGAGCAGTGTTTCAAAGAAAGATAACTGATCTGGTTTACAATATAGGAGGAGAGGACACCTCTGGTGAGGAAAACACAAGCAAGTAAAGATTGGTAAACATTGTCCTTTGGCAGGAGTGAAAACCTAAAGGCTGAATGTAGCAAAAAGAGGAGGCCAATTATGTAAGTAAGAAGCCAGTTGTAAAAAACCAAGAGGCATGTGTCCCTGAGATACTTAGCTAAGACAATACTGAACATAATCAGGGTTTCCCTCATGGAAGTCAGGGAAGAGTCCAAATAAGAGATGCACAATGTATCATCTGCCCTTTTTAGAGCTCTCTGAATGTTTTCTATGGGAAAGTATGCTTTCAAGGAGATTCAGCGTGTATTCTGCAGCTGTGGGAAGTGGCATTAGCAGGACAGAATAAAAAGAAATCTAGTAGAATGGCAGAATGGTTAATGTGCTTAAAGCCCTGGATACTGCAGTGGCCAAAAGAACCTGGAAAGTTCTGTGAGACACTGGATTGTGGGGTTACAATTTATGGATAAACTTCTAGCAAAAGATTTCCTGTAACATTTAAAGTTGATGAGACCCGCCTTCCCAAGATGGTGGACACTGCCAGTAGAAAGTCCCAGCTCCTGGAAAAGTGATTACATTGAGTCTATGGAGTCATTTCAACCATGTAAAGTCTCCACGGTGACTGAAGTGTGTGCACTTTGCTTTGCTTGACATTATGTTGAGCTTCAGTTGGCTTGTGGCTTATCTCATTTGACAAAGCAAAGCTGCCTTATTGTTTGAACATTCCTCTGATGTTTACATGATCCTATCCACTTAAAGTCATCAAGCAGGATGATTCCAGCCAATGCTGTTCGTATGTAATTATGTTTGCTTTCAAATGCATATCTGACTCCTGCCCTGGACCTCAGCAACTGAAGTGACATCCTGTATACAGATATCCTGTTTTATAGGGTCTCCCACTGTGAGGTAAAATTTCCCTGGAAGATACCAAAATTAAAATGGAGAAGAAATGAAAAGCATTTCCTAAGTTATAAATAATTGATAATGCTGATAAAATTGATGGTAAGTTTTCATTGCATAATTTGATTGATACGGCAGTTATCATAGCAGCCTTGAACAGAATGCTCTTGTGAACAAGATAATTTATCTCACTGAATCTGTTTCAGCACAAATATTTTAAAATGAAAGGCATAATAAATCTGTCCATAGAATACACACACTGGGCTGCCAAACCTGCCACCTGTTTAAGCTTTTAATGAACAGTTCTACTTGCAACAAAAAGCCATATCAAATTAATGCTGACATTTTTCTTTGCTGCTGCTGTGCATATTCCATGGACTCAGATCATTTTGCAAAGTCCTCTAAATGGGGCAAACTCTGATTTTTTTCATTAGAATTTAACAACTGTTAAGCAAGCTCCCCCAGAAATTGTATTTACATCTGCAGCCCAGGTGGGGCTTGGGGCTTGGGTTTAGGGGTGGAGTTGGTAGTGTTGGGTAAGTGGAGGGTCCAAACTCTAATAAAGTGGGAAAAGAATGCTGGACAAGGAGTTAAGGAACCTAAATGTTTGTCTTGTTTCTCCTCTTGTTATCATTGGTCTTTGTGCCTCCCGAGAAGCTATTGTAGGTATTCACAGTGCACATTTTAGGTCTGGAGTTGGGAAGAGCAAGGTAAAGAGTTATGAAAAGATCAGTGTAGTGCCTGAGGGGGCCAAGCAGTACCCATTCATCTTTTTGAAAGACTTGCAGAGAAAAAGAGAGCAATATTAGCTCATTCCCTAAATATACTGCGCTTTAATTCTGTCAAAAGAAGTAGTTGTTTTGAAGTACAATAGCATGGTAAGGAAAGGATTCCCATATTTCCTATTCCAGTGTCATTAAGAGAAACAGGTGACAGCAGGACTTGAGAAGTTGCAGCACATGAAACAAGCAAGCAGAGCCACTGCCTTCCTGAGGCTACCAGAAGGGAGATTCCAGTCACACAGGGTGGAAGAACCCAACGGGGGCAGAGCAGAGCACTCACTTTGGTGGAAAACGATTTCATACAGGCTTTTATACGACAAGAAGCATTACTCTTGAGCAACGTGGATATCCTCTGAATCAAGTAGTTTTGATTAAATAAAGGTCATTAGCAACAGACACACGTGCAAACCATTGCTTTTCCTTTTGCTCTGCTCTTCTCTCTTTATCCTCCTCACAACATCTTAATGAGCTTTTAATCCTCCATTTATATGTTATGTATATGTACAGAAACTTATCTTGTAGTCCTGACCTTGGCAGGCAACCCACATTTTACATGCACATTCATGGGTGGGAAGGACTCAAGTTTGCTAGCCAACCTAGTAAGGCACACAGCTGGTACCTCCCCACTGTCCCTTAGAGTGGCAGTCAGGGAACAATGGGCTTAATTAGCCTATTTCACATTCAGAATATATTTCCAGATAGCCTTTGGACCTGGCAGACCGCCAAGGATGTACTCATTCCTGCTGCTACTGCTGCTGTTAATGATGACGTGAGTTTTTAACCATGAACAGTTATGAGTCCTCTGATAACATTTCAGTGGTAAAATTCCTTTGATCTTTTCAATTATTTTAATAGTGATTCTGTAAAAGGAATAAAGTCCAGGTTTGCTGGCCAAAAACAAGTGATGTCTTGTGTACACCTAGTCTGTTTAGGTCAGAGATACACTTAACATCAAATGTCAGAAAAATGAACACCAGCCAACTATTTGTTGGTATAATGTATTAACTTTCCATCTTGTAGGCTCTTGTTTCTCACTAATTTTAATGTGCTAATTAATTTACTAGTTTATCAATTTTTAAAGGGCTGTTTCAGCCTGAACAACATTGCAAGACCCTATCTCTATAGAAAATAAGCCAGACATGGGGCCGTGTGTCTTTAGTCCCAGTTACTGGGAAACTGAGGCAAGAACATCGCTTGAGCCCAGGAGTTGGAGGTTGTAGTGAGCTGTGATTGCACTATTGCACTCCAGCCTGGGCTACAGAGTGAGGCTCCGTCAAAAAAAATAAAAAATAAAAAGTGAATCAAAAGGGCTATTTCTGGCCTGCCACGATCACTCATGCCTGAATTCCAACACTTTGGGAAGCTGACACAGGAGGATCACATTAGACCAGGAATTCAGGACAGCTGTGGGCACCATAGCAAGACCTCATCTCTACAAAAAGTAAAAAAAATTAGCATAGCATAGTAGTGACCTGCCTGTAGTCCCAGCTACTCAGGAGGCTGAGACAGGAGGATCGTTTGAGCCCAGGAGTTTGAGGCTGCACTGAGGTATGATTGTGCCACTGCACGCCAGCCTAGGCGACAGATCGAGAATCTGTCCCTAAAACAAACAAACAAAAGGGCTATTTTCTTCTGAAAAACAGTATCAAAGTTCAACACAATCAAGAATTCTGGGTTCAATGCCCAAATTTGTTTTCATTTATAGTACTTTCAAAAAGAATTTAAAGGGATCACATAATGAAACACACAAGCAAAACATTAAAACAAGAGCCAAATAATAAAGGAATTTGGAGAAGTACGATTAATACCAGGAAGCTTCTGATTGTTCAGACTGTAATTCTAGACTGTCAGGTTGAAAAAATGAACTGTAAAGTCAGTATCAATGTATCAGACTACAAACAGTACAAAATAAAGTATAACTACATTTGTATATAGCTCATATTCATCTGAATTTCAAATTCCTATTCTGACTGACAATAAAAACATGACTCAAACAATTCTTAGTCATTTTCAGATTTACAATCAGTTGAAACAGGATCTTTCCTTTCTTGTCTCCAAAATGAACATTTCATTATAGGAAGTACAAGGCTACAGCATCCAGAGAGGTATCCGATCCATGCTGGCAATGTAGGGGCCAAGGGAAAATTATCCTCTGAAGCTTTGCTAAAAGAAATCCACTGCAAAAGGCAGATTAACATGAGAAAAGATACTCCAATTTATTGACAGGTGCAGGAGTCATACAAAATATAAGAACTCAAAGAAAGGCAAGATGGTTGACACTTCTATACCATCTTGAGGTTACAGCAAGAATAGGAGAGCTTAGAGCATGGCCAGACAAATTATGGGAGAGGGAAGAGGAGAAACCTGGCTAGCAAAGGTGGTTTTGTGGTGTAGATGAAAGCTTGCAGGTAGCAGCCCTCAGAGAGAATAGATGGTGAATATTTCTCTCAGATCTTTAAAGGTTCAGACCCTCAGTTAATCTTTCCTAGACCTGGACAAGGAGGGCTTCAGAGAAAGCTTGTTTGTATCTTTTGTTTACTTCACTTTATTTCTCTACAGATGCAAATCTTCCCCACAAAAGACAGATTTGCAGGGCTACTTCTGTTTGGGCCCTCTGAACAGCCATCCCAAAATGTATTGAGGAAGTGTATTTTGGGGTGAAATACTTTGGTTTCTTCTGATGAACATCATTTCTTCAGAGAAGTCACCCCTGCATACTTGTATCTGTTAAGATCATGTCCCTAGTTTTACTGGTCTCTGGCCCTCAGTCCATTAATTTTTCATCTTACGCACCCACACATTACACACTTTCTACTCACAGCTAATTCCAATGTCCTCCTTTGAGGCACATGAAGATTTGACTGTCCTTCATCTTCCCTGGAATCCTATACTCTGCAGGTACTACACTATGTTGGGATGGAGTGGGAAATGCTGCCACTTGTCTTCGTGACGTGTTAACCTGAGGAGACTAAGCTCAAGGATGGCTAGATACAGGCATTTTCCTCTGAGAGTCTCAATAGTGTCTGTCTCTTGCTTCTCTCCTTTAATTCTCCTCACCCATTACAGTTCAAAATTACGTTCTTTTGAAAAACCAATTGAAAGTGGACATAAAGGGTAGATAAGAGGAAATATATTGGTTCTACCTAACTGGACTTTCTATCATATTTTTAATCTGAAGCTTTTAAAGATTGCCATTAATTTGATTTTTTTCCTCTCTGTTTCTACCTCCCTTCGAGGAGATGAGAAGATTCTTCTAGAGCCAAAATGTAACATGGTCTTGAGATAGTAAGGAAGCCCAAGAAAAGTGCATCATCAACACCACAGTTGATATCATCTAATCACAGTCATCTCTAATAGTATGAATCTGATTGGCATGAGAAGTACCAGGGAACTTTCTGGCCTCTGTGTAAATAGTCCCATTGATAAGAAACTACCAAATTCCAGAGGTTTACCTTTATATCCTTGAACAACTCTCATTTCAAAACAAAACTAAATTTAATTTAACTGAAACTAAAAATTTATAAGAAAGGTTTTTATAAAGCCCTGCCTACCCAGTGCATAATCAACCTTTCATTGAATGCCATCCTGCTAAAAAAACTGCAGATGTGAAAACAACTTGTAAAATTGAAACCACTTAATACTGAGAGCCAAAAAAGTATCAAAGAAGTTTCACTTATCTTCTCTAATTTAAATTTTGATGATATTAAACTGTGAGATCACAGACCCAGGAGATATATCTTCTTCATTCCAACTTATAGTATCCTTTTCCTATTATGTACTCGCATAGCACCTGTAGTGTGTGAGATAATGCTGTCTTTACATGTCTCAGAGTAAAATTGATATTTAGAGGACTCAAGTAACTAATCCAGGGTCTCACAGGTATTAAGTGTCAGAAATGAAATAAAATCTGAAAATATTCTGAAAGCAAGCCCATGTACCTGGATGTCTTTGCATTATTCCCCATTTTAATGGATATAGCACTACATATATCATGAGTTAAGACCTATATTTTGTGTATCACAGGCTTCCTGAAGCTTAACAGTCCCCTTTAACAAGAATGAAAAATCTCAGTGATGAACCTTTCTTTTTCATATTTTCCTGATTATTTCCTAAAGTGACGAATTTATAGAGAGAATTCTTAGAGCACATATGTTTAAAAGAGTCCTGGCATCCAGAAGTGTGTCTTGAGGATACACCTGAGCTTTTATACTGTAGAATGTTCTCAAAATTCAACAGAGCCTTAAAACATAAAGAAAAACTCCTAGTATAATTTTAAGACTTGAAACTAAAATTGTGTTTTAACTCATCAAATCTTGCTTTCTGAACATGTCTTTTCTCAATTTTTTTGTGAGACAGTAGGATTAAATAAGAATTGTCTATTGCATTATAAGAAACCAACCAGCCCAGCTGACTCCAGCATGAGCAACTTGACAATCCTATGACTCAAGTCTAATTTGAGGTCCCAAATAAACAGAGATTTCTGGTTTTGTTTCACATGCCAGTAATTTTTCTCCTTGTTCCTTCATCCAAGAAGCACCACGAGCCTAACCACACAATGAACAGCATTTGATACAATTAAACATGATGTAAGTTCAAGAAAGCCTTTGCTAACTCATGTGACATTCAACTCTCCACTTCCCTCCCAGGGCTCCTTCCTGTTTAGCACAGTGGAGCCAGTGCTGGCTGGTCAATAGGAGATAGCAGCTGCATTGAGTTCTCTGAATCCATCTGGAAATCACAAGATCACCCCAGGAGAGTACCCAATTTTTCTAGGAAAGAGGCCAAAAAATTTATATGTATGCAACTTTATATATGATGATTCAGAACAATCTATGTTTTCAGATCCTGCATGCGAAACACAACAGGTAACAGTTCTTCATGGAGGATCCTCTACAGGATCTTCATGGAGAAAACTGAGCTAGCTAAGTTGGAGAGAAGTCATACCTTTTACTTAGCTCTTCATGTCACTTTGAATTCAATAATCCAATGCCTTTTTGTAAAGGGTAGGGACAAATAAAATAAATATCACAGGCTAAAATGTATTGAGCACTTAGTATTTGGGTTCTATTCAAAATAATTTATATGGAGCATACATTTAATCCTTAAAATACTCCTAGAATGTAGATGCTAATATTATCCTCATTTTTACAGATGAAGAAACAAGGGCAAAGTTAAGACATTTGCCCAAGATCAGAACCTAGTTAGAGCATAATTTAAATCAGTCCATCTGACTCAAGTCTGGGCTCCTAAACACTGTGTTATATTCTCCGCTAATGGAGGATCCGTTTCTGGAAGCATTGACCGAGCTCAGCTGGACAGTGTCCTCTAAGTGTTAGTGTCAGTAATCCACTGTCATTGCATTAAAAGCAAAGATGTAAAGAAACCATAATAAGCCACAGATAGAACAGAATTCTTGATTATTTATATTGTGTGATTTTACAAGGATGCCAACAGAGTGCTCTAATTTGAAAATTGTATGCTACTTTGCTTTATTACCAGAAAATGATTAAAGAATCGTATTTGAATGAGAATAGCCAGTGGTTTGTGTTGTTTCAGACTTGTGCATTTTTACAAAACAGGAACAGTCAGGCTTCCATGTAACCGTATAGAATTACCTAAGAGAAATCAAAGACAGCCATCCTGACTCTTCCAGCTCCATGGCCTTCTCATATGGCCACATGCAGACCAAACAGCATTGTTTTGGGAGCCAGCAAGAAGAGAGATGATATGGAAATGCAGAATCATCAGTTTTGCCTCCAGAGAGATAATTCAAATAATTGCCTCCAAGGAATGCAAAAGATCATAAAGTTGAATAATCAAGAGCAAAATATTCTTGCCACTTTATGCGGTTCTTTGAACCTTGCTTGCAAAGCATATTGCAAGCTTCTCCACTCAGAAGCATACACTATGAAAACTGCATTAATTAGCTTAAGAGTACTGGACTCTCTGTAAAGGATACAATGTAGAGGGAACTTTCTTTGGAGAAGTAGAATTATTCCTGTGTCTCACTAAGGTAGCCAATATACCTCGTGCGTCTTCAATATATTATGCACTTTCAAAGACACATAGTATGTCTTTCATCATGAATCTCTCATACCAAAAATGATCTTTCTTTTGACTTTGCCTGGTACATTATAAGAAATGAGGGAAAATTATAGATTTCCATACCTACACTGATCCTGAGATTAGGGTTCCAAGCATGAACTGTGGTAAACCTTCTATTCCTCACCTCCCTCAACTCTTACCTCCCTCAGTGTGTGTGTGCGTGTGTATGGCTGGGGTTGTGGGGGTGGGGGTAGAGGGAAGCTGGTAAAAAAAGTGGCAATGAGATTTAATAAGTATTGATAATAACAAAAACATGGCTGTTCTTATAAATATGATAAACGGGTTTTGTTGAGGAGCGTGGTAGGGAAAGGGAATGTATTTCTTCTATTATCAAGCTTTCCATCTGTCAGCATAGGCTTACATAAATTCTCTCACACGTTGTAATGGTGTGGCATGATTAAATTCTGTCCTAGCCCCTGAAGGGGAGCACAGCTATTGATACAGAGAAAACTGCTCTTAAAAACCCCACTTTATATATGGGTCTATAAAAAGACCATAAACTTTGAATTGTTTGATTGCTTATTTAACTCTTAACTCACCTAGTTATTTAAAAAAGTATTTGAACTAATTTATGATAAAAACATGCCTTCCATTAGATTAGCTGTCCTTGATTATTTTAACATATTTTGAGGTTGTAATACTTCGTGATTTTAAAACATATTAGATTTTTATTATTTATTTTATTGTGATAACAGACACATAACATGAGATCTACCCTCTTAAATTTTAAAATATATCATACATTGTTATACAGCAGATGAAGCTGTATAAAAGCTTTCTCATCTTGCATGACTAAAACTTATACTCATTGAATGGTATAAGCTCTAAAGCCTTCTCATCTTGCATGACTAAAACTTATACTCATTGAATAGCAACTTGCCATTCCTTCCCCAACGTTCAACCCCCAGTTTCTGGCAACTATCTCTCTACCTCTGCCTCTCTGAGTTTGACTATGTTTGATACTTCCTGTAAGTGCAAATAATGCAGTGTTGTCCTCTGTGACTGGCTTATTTAACTTAGCATAATGTCCTCCAGGTTGATGCATATTGTAGTATCTAACAGAATTTCCTTTCAGGCTGAATGATATTCCATTGTATATATATACTGCATTTTCTTAATTCTTATATTGATGGGCATTTAGGTTGTTTCTACCTCCTGGCTATTGTGAATAGCACTGCACTAAACATATTGCTTCAAGATTCTACTTTCAATTATTTGAGATAAGTACCCAGAAGTGGGATCATTGAATTATACAGCAGTTCTGTTTTTAATCTTTCAAGGAAGCTACAAACTGTTTCCTATAATGGCTTCCATTTTACACTTCCACCAAGAGTACACAAGAGTTCCATTTTCTCCACATCTTTGCCAATACTTGTTATTTTCTGTTTTTTAAATTACTATTTTTATAATGCTCATCCTAACGAATTATGAGGTGATATTTCATTGTGGTTTTGATTTATATTTCTCTGATGATTAATGATGAAACATAATATATTTTAATTTTTTAATTTTGATTTCTTCCAGAGAAAAAATGCTATATGGTATAGTATCTATACATTGCTGCTCCTGAGTCATTCATTCTTTGAAATAAGAAATGTCCTGTGCTTAAAACTGAATAGCCCTCTCAGTCTGCTTCCTGTGATGTAGAAGGTTGAGAATTATAGGTCTCATTTCATTTTGTGCTGTCACCATCTGTTTCAGTCCAAGCCGATAATTTCTTTTAAAATTTTGTGGATCTCCAGTATATCATATTATAAATCTACCCTATCAAACAAAAGCTACACCCATGTTTCTTTCAGAGAGAGGCTCTTAAAGGCTCTTCTGTACACTTGATTGAGAGTCAGGGTGCTGTAGAACAATGCCCTTAAGCTTTCTTGAAAGCCTTTTTGTTTAGCTGTTAGTGTCTAATAAAGGCAAATCCTTAATATTCTTAGTGCCTCTTTTAATTGTGAGAAAGAGTCTGAGAGTCATGTACTTGAGATTCTCACACGCTCTACTGGGCATACCCTTAAAACTTTCTGAGGTCTCAATATAAGTGTCCTACAGTAACACTCTGTAGATGTTTACTGCTTAACCAGCAGTATTTTGGATATGCTATTTGCCCAGAGGCAATTTTGTATTTTGTGATCTTTTGTTTTCTGGAGAAACTAGGAATAAGATAATGGTTTCATTATTAGATTCAGTAAGTCTTGCCTCTTTCATATTTTCTCTAAATTTTTCTTTATAGCAGTTTTTTAAGCTTATCTTTTTCTACCCAAACATTCTTATATGCAGATAAAAGAAACCAGTTGCTACTTTTTTAATGTTCTGCTAAAAATCTTAGCCAAATCCACCGGTTCATTAGGTATATTTTTCAGCTTTATCACTCCTGCCTTGCTGCCGAACACTAATCATTGAGATTACCTTTCCTCTGGCCTCTAATTTCCTTGCAGTCTTTCATGCCCTCAACAGAAGGCTCCATAAAGTGCTTTTGGCTTCTGCCTACCTCCTGGTCCCCAAATGAATGCTATATATTTTAGGTTTTTGTTACAATAGCAGGTACTGCTTTATGTTTCTGTTATGTATCGGTGCATAGCAAACTATCCCAAAACTCAGAGGCTTAAAACAACAACCATTGTATTACATTTCACAATTTTATGGGTCAGAAATTTGTACAAAGTTTGACAGGACAATTTCTCTACTCCAATTGGCAGTAGCTGAGGTAGGGTGGATTGGTAGTGGATTCACAGGAGAATGGGCTGGTCTTGGAGGATCCAAGAGAGCTTCAATCACATGTCTGGTACTTTGGTGCAGGCAGCTGTGCTTGGTAGTAATTGCTGTTTAGAGTACCTACATAAGGGTTCTCTAGCATGACTGTCTCAGGATCATTGGTAGTTTTCTCTGGAGGATCAGCTCTCTCAGAGAAGGTCCCAAAAGACTGGCCTGGGCACAGAAATTGGCACAGATTCAAAGCAATCACAAAGCCTACTTATATTTAAAGGTAAAGTCAAGTACCCAACTCTTAATGGAAAGAGTGTCAAAGAATTGGCACACATATTTAATATGTCACACGATACTATAAGGAAAAATAAGCCATATGAAAATAAAGGAAATGGAGCAAGTATTTACTAGAGAAAATGGCACCTAGAGTTTAGAATGTAAAAGCTTATTTCCTTTATATACTTAGTGTGTGAAGTGAGTATCCTGCATTACAAAACCTTCTCAAGAACTTTATTTGTATTCTTTCCAGGGTAAATCATGACAAAGAGGTATTTAACAGGGAAACTAAGTCCCAGGTGACTTGTATTAATGAGACTTTTAATGAAATATTCCAAATTAAATTTTGGAGAGGTATATATAGTATTGAATAGGTTGTTCCGAAATGCTTGCAATAATATTTATGTCCTACAGGGCTGTATGTGTAGTAGAGATGTTCTATCTTTGTGAAGAAGGCCCTGCATATATTAAACAAGTCTCTAAGTTCAAATGCTCATTGAAAAAGAAAAGTATAACTTGTGAAATACAAATACACCTGTGAAACATGAACACATTTATTCCTTAGCATTATTAATCAAAAGCCTTCATTACAGGAAAAACGTACTTTTAAAAAATTGTAAGATCTTTAGCCACAATTATTACATTGTATTAGTAAATTAGTCTTCTCTGCTTTTAAGTTTGGCCAATAGCTATGGTCATTACAAATATTTTCAGAAAGGCTTTCATTAGAAACTGAGTAAAGGAGCCCTTGCCCAATGTGGTAATCTTACCATTAACTGCTTCGCATCCCTACCAGGTGTCGCCCCTTGTCAATATTGACATGGGATGGAGGAGGGAAGAAAACGTACCTGTATCAACTTCAAGAAAAATTGCCCAACCTCTAATTATTTAATTAGATAATGGTGGTGATGATGATGATGATGGATGGATGGATAGACAGATAATTTTAATTAAAATTTTTGTTGAGGGAGAAATTAGAAGTTGTGAAGATGCTTAGTTTGGGAAACAGATAAGACTGAGGTGGTACTTGGTTTATTTATCTGTTTATTTATACATAGGGTTGAATTGTCTTTTTTACAATTTCAACTTTTAGTTTAGGTACAGGGGGTATATGTGCAGGTTTGCTCCATGGGTATATTACATGACACTGGGGTTTGAGGCATGGATCCCATCACCCAGGTAATAAGCATAGTACACAATAGGTAGTTTTTAAATCCGAAGCCCCTACTCTTTCCCCGCTTTAGTAGTTCACATTGTTCGTTGTTCCCATGCATTTGTCTACCTGTGCTCAATATTTATAGGTGGGAATATGTGGTATTTATTTTTTCTCTTCCTGTGTTAATTCACTCGGGATTATGGACACCAGCTACATTCATATTGCTGCAAAGGAAATGATTTTGTTCTTTCTGGCTATGTTGTATTCTGTGTTGTGTATGTACCATATATTCTTTATCCAATTCATCATTAATGGACACCTAGATTGATTCCATGTCTTTGTATTGTGAACAGCGATGAACATGCAATGGCATGTGAGTTTTTTTTTTTTTTTTTTTTTCTTTTTTCAGTAGAGTTATTTCTTTTCCTTTAGGTATATACCCAGTAATGGAACTCCTGGGTCAAATGGTAGTTCTATCTTTTTTTTTTTTTTTTTTAAGACAGAGTTTTGCTCTTATTGCCCAGGCTGGAATGTAGTGGTACGATCTCGACTAACTGCAACCTCCACCTCCCAGGTTCCAACAATTCTCCTGCTTCAGCCTCCCAAGTAGTTGGGATTACAGGTGCCTGACACCATGTCCAGCTAATTTTTTGTATTTTTAGTAGAGATGGGGTTTCACCATGTTGGCCAGGTTGGTCTTGAACTCCTGACCTCAGATGATCCGCCTGCCGCGGCCTCCCAAAGTGCTGGAATTACAGGCATGAGCCACCGCACCTGGCCAATAGTTCTATTTTAAGTTCTTTGAGAGATCTCCAAACTCCTTTCAACAGTAGTTGAAGTAATTTTCGTTTGCACCAACAATGTGTAAGTGTTCCCTTTTCTCCACAGCCTCGTGAGCATCTGTTATTTTTTGACTTTTTAGTAACAGCCATTCTGACTGGTGTGAGATAACATCTCATTGTGGTTTTGATTTGCATTTCTCTGATGATTAGTGATAATGAGCATTTTGTCATGTTTGTTGGCCACTTATATGTCTTCTTTTGAGAAGCTGCTTTTCACAGTCTTTGCCCATTTTTTTAAAATGGGATTATTTGTTTTCTGCTTGTTGATTTGTTTGAGTTCCTTACAGATTCTGGATGTTACTCCTTTGTCAGATGCATACTTTGTGACTATTTTCTCCCATTCAGTAAAGTGTCTGTTTACTCTGTTGATAGTTTCTTTTGGTGTGCAGAAGGTCTTTCATTTAATTAGGTCCTACTTGTCAATTTTTGTTTCTGTTGTCATTGCTTTTGAGGACTTAGCCAAAAATTATTTGCTAAGGCCAAGGCTGATGTCAAGAAGAGTATTTCCTAGGTTTTCTTTTAGGATTTTTATAGATTGAGATCTTACATTTAAATCTTTAATCTATTTTGAGTTAATGTTTTTTAAGTGAAAGGAAGGGGTCCAGTTTCAGTCTTCTACATATGGTTAGTCAGTTACTGAATAGTGTGTCCTTTCTCCATTGATTGTTTTTGTGACCTTGTTGAAGATCATGTTATTGTAGGTGTGCAGCTTTATTACTGAGTGTTCTATGCTGTTCCATTGGTCTATGTGTCTGTTTTTGTACCGGAACCATGCTTTTTTGGTTACTGTAGCTTTACAGTACAGTTTGAAGTTGAGTGGTGTGATGCCTTTGGCTTTGTTACTTTTACTTAGGATTGCTTTGGTTATTTGGGCTCTTTTTCGGTTCCATATAAATTTTAGAATAGATTTTTTCTAATTCTGTGAAAAATAACATTGATAGTTTGATACGAAATGCACTGAATCTGTAGATCGCTTTGGTCAGTATGGCCATTTGAATGATAACGATGCTTCCAATCTATCAGCATGGTTTATTTTTTCATTTATTCATGTCATATGTGATTTCATTTAGCAGTGTTTTGTAGTTCTCTTTGTAGAGATCTTTCACCTCCTAGGTTAGCTATATTATTAGGCATTTCATTTTATTTGTGGCTATGTAAATTTGATTGCATTCTTGATTTGATGCTCAGCCTGGATGTTATTGCTGGATAGAAATGCTAGTGATGTTTTTTTATTTTTATTTTTTATTTTTTTGAAACATAGTCTTGCTCTGTCACCCAGGCTGCAGTGCAGTGGTGCAATCTCAGCTCACTACAATCTCCACTTCCTGGGTTCAAGTGATTATTGGACCTTAGCCTCCTGAGTATCTGGAACTACAGGTGCACACCACCACATATGGCTACATTTTTGTATTTTTTAGCAAAAACGAGGTTTTGCCGTGTTGCCCAGGCTAGTCTCAGACTTCTGAGCTCAAGTGATTTGTCCTCCTCAGCCTCCCAAAGTGCCAGGGTTACAGACGTGAGCCACCGTCCCAGCTGCTACTGATTTTAGTACATTGATGATGTATCCTGAAACTTTATTAAAGTCATTTATTAGTTCTAGGAGGCTTTTGTCAGAGTCTTTAAGGTTTATAGGTATAGAATCACACAGTCCACAAAGAGAGATAGTGTGACTTCATCTTTTCCTAACTGGATACCTTTTATTTCTTTCTTTTGCCTGATTAGTCTGTTTAGGACTTATAGTACTATGATGAATAGGAATGGTGAGAATGGTCATCTCTGTCTTGTTCCAGTTCTCAGGGGGAATGGTTCCAGCTTTTGTCCATTCAGTACAATGTTGACCATGAGTTTGTCATAAGTGTCTTTTATTATTTTGAGGTGTTCCTTCAGTGCCTAGTTTGTAGAGAGTTTTTATCATGAAGGGTTGTTGTATTTTTTTTGGAAGTTTTCTCTGTTTATTTAGATGATCATATGGTTTTAAAAATTCTGTTTATGTGGTAAATCACATTTATTGATTTATTTATGTTGAACCAGTCTTTGTTGAGGATTTGTGCATTGATATTCATCAGAGATATGGCCTGAAATTTTCTTTTTTTATTGTGTCTGCCAGGTTTTGGTATTGGGCTGATTCCAGCTCATAGAATGAGTTAGGGAGGAATCCCTCCTCCTTGATATTTTTGAATAGTTTCAGTAGGATTGGTACTAGTTCTTTCTTGTATGCCTGGTAGAATTCAGCTGTGACTTCAGGGTCCAGGGCTTTTTGTGTATGTGTTGGTATATTTTTTATCATGGATTCAATTTCAGAACTTGATGTTGGTCTATTTGGGTTTCCATTTCTTCCTCATTCAACTTTGGAAGATTGTGTGTTTCCAGGAATTTATCCCTTTCATTTAGATTTTCTAAAGTGTGCAAAGATTGGCCCATAGTAGTCTCTGAGGATCTGTTTTATTTCTATAGGGTTAGTTGTAATGTCATCTTTGTCATTTCTAATTTTGTTTGGATGTTCTCCCCCCTACTCTTTTTTTTTTTTTTTTTTTTCTCTCTCTCTTAATCTAGCTAGTGGTCTAGAATCAATCTTGTTTTTTTCTTTCACAGAACCAACTCTTGGTTTCATTGATCTTTTGTATGGACTTTTGCATCTCAATTTTGCTCAGTTCTTCTCTAATTTTAGTTATTTATTTTCTTCTAATAGCTTTGGGATTTGGATTTTCTTTTGTTGTTTTTATTCTGGTTCTTTTAGGTGCAAGGTAAGGTTGCTAATTTGAGATCCTCCTACCTTGCTGGTGAAGGTGTTTGGTGCTATAAATTGTCGTCTTAACACTGCTTTCATTGCATCCCAGAGATTTTGGTAAGTTGCATCTCTATTTTCATTAGCTTCAAATAATTTTTTGATTTATGCCTTAATTTTGATGTTCACCCAGGAGTTATTCAGGAACAAGTTGTTTACTTTCATGTAATTGTGTAGTTTTGAGCTATCTTCTTGATTTTGATTTCTATATTTGTTGTACTGTAGCCTGAGAGTATGCTTGGTATGATTTTGATTTTTTTTAAAAATGTGTTGAGATTTTCTTTATGAGCAAGCATTTGATCAGTCGTAGAATATGTTCCATATGCAGATGAGAAGAATGTATATTCTATGGTTGTTGAGTGTAGTGTTCTGTAGATTTCTTATTAAGTCCAATTGGTAAAGTACCAAGTTTAAGTCTAGAATGTCTTTGTTAGGTTGCTGCCACAATGATCTATCTAATGATATCAGTAGGGTGTTGAAGTCTCCCACTATTATTGTATGACTGTCTATGTCTTTTCATAGATCAAGAAGGATTTGTTTTATTAATCTTGGTGCTCCAATGTTGGGTGCAGATATATTTAAGATAGTTAAATCTTGTTGGATTATACCCTTCATCATTATGTGATGCCCTTCTTTGTCCTTCTTAATTGTTATGGGTTTATAGTCTGTTTCATCTGATATAAGAATAGTGACCCTTGCTCTTTTTGTTTTCCATTGGCATGATACATCTTTCTCTATCCCTTTACTTTAAGTGTGTGGGTGTCATTACATGTAAGGTGAATCTTTTGAAGACAGAAAATGGTTGGGTGTTAACTTTTTTATCTAGTTTGTCACTCTGTGCCTTTTAAGTGGGGCATTTTGGCCATTTACTTTCAGGGTTAGTATTTATATGTAAAGTTTTGATCCTGTCATCATGTTGCTAGCTGGTTGATTGTAGAGTTGTTGCATTATACTGTCTGCGGGCTATGTACTTAAGTGTGTTTGTATGGTAGCAGGTGTTGTTCTATTGATTCCACATTAGCATTCTCTTAAGGACTTCTTGTAAGGCTAGTCTAGTTGAAATGAATTCCCTCAGGATTTGCTTGTCTGAAAAGGATTTAGTTCTGCTTCCCTTAAGAAGCTTAGTTTGGTGGGATGTAAATTCTTGGTTGAAATTTCTTTTCTTTAAGGATGCTGAAAATAGACCCCCAATCTCTTTTGGCTTGTAAAGTTTTTGATGAAGAGTTCACGGCTAGCCTGATAGGGTTCCCTCTATATGTGATCTGACCCTTCTCTCTACTGCCTTTAAGATTTTTTTATTTGACATTGAGCTTAGGGAATGTGATGACTGTGTGCCTTGGGAATGGTCATCTTGTATAGTATTTAGCCTGGGTTTTCTGTATTTCTTGAATTTGCAACCTCTCTAAAAAGATTAGGGAAATTTTTGTGCACTATATCCTCAAATATATTTTCCAAGTTGCTTATTCTCTGTCCTTCTCTCTCAGGAATGCCAATGAGCCATAGATTTGGTCTTTTTCTATAACTCCGTATTTCTCAGAAGTTTTGTTCATTTAAATTTTTTTTTTCTTTATTTTCGTCTGAGTTGATTCAAAGAACCAGTCTTTGGGCTCTGAGATTCTACAGGTTGATCTATTCTGCTGATAATAGTTTGATTGTATTATGAAATTCTTGTGAATTTTCAGCTCCAAAAGTTTAGTGTGGGTCTTTCTTAAAATGGCTATTTCATCTTGCAACTCTTGGATTATTTTACTGGATTTTTTGGATTGGTTTTCAACTTTCTTCTGAATGTCAATATCTTCTTTGCCATCCAGATTCTAAACTCTGTGTCTGTCATTTCAGTCATTTTACTCTTTCAGAATGGTTAAGAACCATTGCCAGAGAGCTAGTGGAATCATTTGGAAGTGAGGGGACACTCTTGCTTTTTGAATCGTCAGAGTTCTTGTGCTAATTCTTTCTCACCTGGGAGGGTTAGTGTTTCTTTAACTGTGGCGAGATTGAATATAGTCAATTGTATTCATTTCTGGATATTTTCAGGTGGTCAACCCTCTGCACAGGGTCTTTATTTGTGGCTGAATTCTTGCCCGTTGTTTCACAGGGGAGTATATCGCCAAAGTATTTTTGGTGTTGTAGCTTGGGCTGTGATCCAGTAGATGGTAATTAAGAGTAATGGCCAGTAAATTGGCTCAAACTTGGCAGCTGGGCTGCTCCTTTGTATTTCCTCACATTTATAGCTGTGCTCTTCAGTGCCGGGGGTAGAGAAGTGACCCCCATTTCCATGTCCACGCCTGGGCCTTGGGGGAGCACCCTTCAATCACTAGCACTGCATCAACATTTCTTTTGTTAGGTGTTCTGGGCTGAGGCTACAGCAAAGAAATAGGCCACATCCTTTCCCAACTGGCCTGGTGAAGGAGTCATGCCTCACTCTCCTGCCAGCCCACAGACCCCCATGCCTCACCGCCTCAGTCTCTGAGAGTGTGGGCTCCTCCCCCACTCAAGTGTCAGCCACACATCTCAGCTGGGCAATCTCAAGCTGCATGCTACAGCCCTGGGGCACAGGGACCTACTGGTGGCTCCATCCTGTGTACCCTGGGATGGGCATCAGGTGTACTGGGCCATAGTGCTCCCAGGTGTGCTGGTGTGCTGGGCCATCGTGCTCCCAGGCCACCAGAAACATATTCAGGTGGAGCAAAACACCAGCCTGGTCAACAACAGATGCTCCATGCACACACTACTGTTGGGTAACCAGGCAAGGGCCCTGGGATAGGCTGGCGAGCAGGAGGGACTGCAGAACAGATATGCCCTAGTCCCACAGGGAAGCTGGCCCCACTTTCTCCTGGCCTGGCTTCTAGCTGGGGCTAGAGATTCTTAGAGAGAGATGGAAAGCCCAGGGGCCATGGATGCCTATGGCTGCCAGGTGCATCAAGGCCCCTGGCTCCATGCCTGCTGAAGCCCTGTCTCTGCCTACTCTCCAGGCAGATTTGCCTCCCAACTCAAATGTGTATGGGGTACTTGGGGTGCCCTGTGGCTAGAATCCTAGAGGACCATGGTGAGAGTCATACAGTTCCTTCACCCACTCCTTCCCCAGGAGCCTTTCAGGGCCAGGAACTAGCCCTAGCATTTGAGTACCCCACGGATGGTTCACAGCTTCCTACCTCTTCAGCTTCAGTGTCTGCATTGCATCTCCATCTACTCCTAGAATTTTCTTTATGAAAATCTATTCAAATTATGTTGGTTTACTCAAAATTTTGGTCTTTCTGGTGGGAGCAGCACTTTTTTGTGCATCTAGTCCGCCATCTTGTCCCTCCTCCTCGACTCTTCTTTAATTTCAGAAAAACTACAGGACTGTTCAAGTGGGAAAGAACCACTATGTGTTAAGGCAGGAGAAACTTTTAAATCAACTAGGTGGTGCTGGAAGAACACGGGATTAGGAATCAGTCTGCCAGTGGCATGTATCAAAACTCATTCATCAACCAAACATAAGCTCCAGTGGAGTAGGACCTTTATGTGTCTTATTCACCATGGTATGCCAGGCATCTAGAGCAGCACAATCACTTTTTGAATGAATGGATCAAAGCTTTAGTATTGTTATTAACCATTATTAATAGTACTAGTAGCATTAATTTTTATAATCTCTAAACTACTAGAAAATGTTTCTATTGTTTGCAAACATGGAGAAAAAAAGGCTTCTCATCCTTGAAGACACTGTCCCTGACTTTCCCTCAGCCCCTCACTCTGTGTGTGTGTGTGTGTTTTACATAACAAATGTATACATGCATACATATATTTATTTATACGTAACTGTGTTTTTTCAGGTTAAGTTTCAGCTACAAAGAAAGAGTGTGTTGGGCAAGTATAAGAAAATATTAAAGAGTTTCCTTTCCTAATCATGTAAATGGATCTTCATCTTGATATTGTTTTTTAGTTATGACTCTTGTCTTAAATAAAACTCCTCAAATAACAAGTCAGCCCCACATGTCATACCTGAGTTATCAGTTTCATACAAGATGTTAATGGTAATAACTAAATGCAAGTGCAACTGTTAGCTCAGTTAGGACAACAACAATTAAAGTGGAGGTAAAATGATATGCATAGCACTCCAAGGTGTATTTCAGGCAAAATCTTCAGGTTTTTATTTGGGATTTTAGTAGAAGAATTCAAACCCCAGACTTCATCTCAACTGGAAGATCTTAATATTGTATATGCATATTTTAGCTTATATATTCTGAATTATTTCTGTGAAAAGTAAAGCAAAATGATGTTTTTGTTCCTGCATTTAGCCATCTCTACATAAAAAATTAAGTGATGCTGACTTAATTTTTACATAGCTTAACTTACAGCTATGTAAGTTCTCTGCTACTTTCTAAAAACCATGGTTCATATTCGCATAGATCATGGCATGTGCCCAATAAAGACAGGGTTTGCCTTCACCTAACATGTTTGTCTATTACACGGGTGTGGGGAAGGTTTAGCTAACTCCTGGTTCATTTAGCTCAGTGAAAGAGGTTAAAAATAAAAATATATTCCATCATAATAAGAATGCTGAATCATATCATAGATGGAAAAAAATCAAATTATTGTGTTAGGTCTGTTTGTAAACTAGCAACCTTCTATTTTGAGCTGACTACCCCATTGTCATAGCAAATGTGATTATCAATGAAGGATTTGTATTCAATTTGATTGTCACTGACCCTGAAATATTGAGATTAATATGTTAAAAGTCTGAAGTGAAATAAGTCACACCTACATCACTTGATGAGTTATAACAGCAGGAAGTCAAATAAATTAGAGATGAATGTTTTCAAATTAACCACTATGAGTTAATATTCATTAGAGTAAATTCATTTAATTTCCTTTTAATCAGTTGAATTTGAATAAAAGCAAATTAATTAGTGTAATATACTATGCAGTGTTTGCTACTTCGTATCTCCCATCCGCAGTACATATGGTACCCAACAGCAAATACAATTCTATAATTTATTTTCCTGAAGGAAATATATTGACAATGTTACAAATAATTTAAGGCAGCCAGAGGTATGAGCAGATTCCTTTCATCTATGTTTAGCCATACACAGATAAATGAGAATATAGTATTTCATAGATAGACTAACTTTTCCATGATTTTAATCTTTCAGAATATATGAACTAGGTTGGGAGTGCTGGGTCTCATTTAGGATACAACAGCTTTTATTTTTATTAAAAGTGAGTTCTAAAAAGTCCTATTTTAAAATTCCTAAAATTAAATACATATTGAATGTATTTATTTCTTCCTGCTTCATCATCAGCTTTTATTAGTGTTTTATTAGGATCCAACAGCTTTTATTTTTATTAAAAGTGAATTGTAAAATGCCCTATTTTTAAATTCCTAAAAGTAAATACATATTGAATGTATTTATTTCTTCCTGCTTCACCATCAGCTTTTATTAGTGTCTAGCATTCAGATTGGTAACTTTGGGAACAAAAGATATTTACACAATATTTTTACCATCAGAATAAGGAAAAGGTAGATATTTATTCAGGAAATATGCAATCCTATCTAGAATTCAATAAGCAGAATGATTTACCTGAGTCATTTCAGCTTCGTGGATTGTTTCCTTCCTTTTGTTAGCATATTTCCATTTTCATTTTTAATGCCTGTAATGCTTTTGTATTATTTTAAGATAAGTTGAATGCCCTGTTATACATCTTAAGTTTTACATCAAATGGCAATTTAGTTTGCTGAAGATGTCTCACTGACATAACATTCTTTCAACTTAACTCACAACTGGATTATGCTTATTGTGAATAAAAGTACCCAACTAATCATGTTCATAGCTAAATCTGGGGCGGCACTTTCAACTGAGTAGAGGGAGAAGATGCCAGAGTTCCTTGCTGTCTTATATGAAAGGACACCATGCAGAAATGGTGAGAAAAATGGAACATTGATCAACTGGTTGAGGATGGCCCCATCTTTTCAGTGGTAAAAGAGACATTGAAAGGGATGAGTAATGACAGAAGCTTTTTTCCTAGTAGGATGCATATGGAGTGATAGTGGGATATAATCGAGAGCAAGAACATCGGAGGATAATGAATGTGCCACAGTTGAAACTATAAGAAAAATCCCCTTTTAGTTGTAGAAAATCATTGGACCAATGATCAGCTAGTGAGGAAAGGGTCTCATAGTTTTGTGTTGTTTTCCAATGCGTTTAGTCAACTGGCATGCATTTATGCTGTCAACAAAATTATTTATATTATTATATATAGGGAGAATTACTTTGTCCTTAGCACTGGACTACATTCTAAAGAAGTTATAAAGAATAATGTAATGCTGTTTTGATACACAAGGAGCTTAACTATCTAGCTGTGCACAGAAAATATGTATGCATAAAACCAGTGAACATACTTAGAATAACATAACATACTGCTGGCAGTAAGCTCAGCTGTATAGCAGATAGTGAATAGGATAATATAGTTCTATTAATGTGTTCTAGAAGAGAGGTTAACATACTAAATGAAATGGAAGTCAAGTGGGCTGTTTCTGAGAACAAGAGTGAAGAAGGTAGAGGCTGAACTTTTAGAAAATAGAACGCACTGGTGAGGACATTCCAGGTTAAGTGAGGAACATAAGAAAAGCACAGGAAATGGAAATGGAAATGGATGTCTCTGTGTGAGGTGGAGGAGGGGAAACAGGCAGGAAAAGGAAGGCTGCCTTGACCAGAGGTGAAGGGAGGTGTCAGAGAACCATTAAAATTAAAGTTAGGGAAACCCAATTCGAAAAAGTTACAAAAACTTGATAGAAATACTGAGTCCATTTTCATTTCATGTTCATTGTTTAATCTTGAAATATTTTCTTAGTCAAACATAAACAATTATTTGTAAAGCAAGATTAAGCAAGAAGCGTGTGTTTGAAGGGAGTGTGAATGAGGAAGGGAGAAGTGGGAAGGGAGACTAGCCAGCACACTCACTAAAACTTTGTTAAGGCTTTGCCCATTGTGACAATTTATGACAAAATTAAATTAGTTCGGGTATACAGATATTTCAACATTTTTATCAGTTTGGAGCTTGGCTGCTTACCAGAGCAGCTTCATTTTTAGTCATTTGATGGACTGCTGGACCCATGGAAGATTGGGAGGGTTTCTGTGACTGTCTGCCTGAGGAGGAAAGAGTGGGAGCTGGAGGACTAAGTGTAAGTAAACTGTACAAATGTATCTATAGAATATAGAAAGTGGACAGACCCAGAAATTCTTCAGAGGGATCATTAACATGATTTTGAGGGATTCATTGAATGTTAAATGCCTCAACATTTGGGAGGTGCTATAAATTGTATTTGAACATGGCACTTCTCTATATAACACCCTTCCTGATTCGTAGGCTCACATTTGTAATGTTTCAACACTTAACATTGTAATGGTCTCTTAGTGTGTTCCTGCTGCCTTAGCAAAAAATCATAGTCCAGGTGGCTCAAACAACAGACATTTATTTTCTCACAGTTCTGGAAGCTAAAAGTCTGAAACCAGGGTGCCAACATGGTTGGGTTCTGGTGAGGGCTTCTTCCTGGCTTTCACACAACACGTTCATAATTTGTCCTCCCGTGACAAACAGAGACATAGCAAAGACACTCTTTGATACAGTTTGGATATTTGTCCTCACCCAAATCTCATGTTAAGTTGTAATCCCCAATGCTCGAGGTGGGGCTGGGCGGGAAGTGTTTGGGTCATGAGGGTAGGTTCCTCATGGCTGGTGCTGTCTTTGTGATAGCGAGTTCTCCTGTGATCTGGTCATTGAAATGTGTGTGGTACCACCACCCCCGACTTGCTCCTCCTTTGACCATGTGACATGCCTGTTCCCCTTTTGCCTTCCGCCGTGATTGTAAGCTTCCTGAGGCCTCCGCAGAAGCAGATGCTGGCATTGTGCCCCCTGTATAGCCTGCAGAACCATGAGCCAGTTGAACCTATTTTCTTAAAAATTACCCAGTCTCAAGTATTTCTTTATAGCACTGCAAGATTTAGGGCCCTAATCCCATCATGAAGGTCACACCCTTATGACCTTATCTAAAAGTACCTCCTAAAGACTCCATCTCCAATTACCATTACTTTGGGGATTACGACTTCAACATATGAATTCTGAGGAGACACAAATATTCAGCTTATAAGTGGGTATTTTTGGTTGCATCCTTGTCCCATCTATTCTTTGCTTTTTCCCTTTCAAACATGATCCTTTGATGGATATAGAGAAAGATTTGAATCAGAGACTACAGCAGTATATGTTATTTTATTATTGGCATCTCCTTGTTAGTCTTCTTCCTAGATATGCAGAAGGAAATCAAACTGACAAGTGTCCATTAAAAATTTTCATTTTTCAAACTGGGCAGTGGCTCACGCCTGTAATCCCAACACTATGGGAGGCTGAGGTGGAAGGATCACTTGAGCCCAGGTGTTGGAGACCAGCCTGGTCAACGTAATGATATCCTGTCTCTACAAAAAATAATTTTTCAAAAAAGTTAGCCAGATGTGGTGGTGTATGCCTGTAGTCTCAGCTAGTTGGGAGACTGATGTGGGAGGATCACTTGAACCTGGGAGGTCGAGGCTGCAGTGAGCAATGATCATGCCACTGCACTCCAGCCTGGGCAACAAAGCGAGACCCTGTCTCAGTAATTTTTTTTTTTAATTTACTTTTCAGAAAGACATCCTGACCACCCTATTTAATACTGTTAACCAACACCCTCCCCACCCTGCTATAACTCCTGACTTCACTTCCTCTACTGTTTTTTTCTTTTCCCAATAGTCATTATCATCTTCTAAGATAGTGCATAATGTATTCATTTTGTGTATTGTTTATTGTCTGTCTCCCATTAAGTATATGATCCACTAGGACTGAGATCTTTATTTCGTTCACTGACATATCCAAAGTACCTAGAATAGTGCCTGGTCCATAGTAGGCATTTAATATATATTATTGAGTGAATAAAAGCACAGCTACAAAGTTATCTATAGGAAAATGTTACATTTATCCATTAAAAATTAATAATATTAAGGAAACACTATGTTAAACAAACTGAATTGAGATTGTAAAGCTCATACTTAGCAGTGATTTTTACTTTCCTGAGGAGATCACACAGTAGAGGTAATAAGTAACCAATACATCTGTTTTGAAGATAGAGATGGGCCGGACGTGGTGCCTCACACCTGTAATCCCAGCAGTTTGGGAGGCAGAGGTGGGTGGATCACATGAGGTCAGAAGTTTGAGACTAGCCTGGCTAACCTAAAAATATAAAAATTAGCTGGGCGTAGGATGGGTGCCTGTAATTCCAGCTACCGGGGAGGCTGAGGCAGGGAGAATTGCTTGAACCCGGGAGGCGTAAGTTGCAGTGAACCAAGATCATGCCACTGCACTCCTCCCTGGGGAAAAGAGTGAGAGTCTGTCTCAAAAAAAAAAAGAAGGAGAAGGAGAAGGAAAAGGACAAGGAGAAGGAGAAGGAGGAAGGAGGAAGGAAGAAGGAGGAAGGAAGAAGGAAGAAGAAGCCAAAAGAAGTTGCTAATGCACCTGACATGGTGTAAAAGAGGAAAGTCAAAGGTAACTTCAAGATTTTTGGCTGAATACCCTGAAAGACAAAATTGCCATCAATGGAGATGGGAAGGATTACAGGGGGAGCAGGCTGATGGTGGTAATGGTGGTTGGGAAGGTGGTGGTTAAAGAGCTTAGTTCTGTTTGTGTCCACTTAATGTTGTGTGTTAGATATCCAAGTAGAGAAAGAGCAGTATATATAAATAACAAATCAAGGTTAGAAGTCTGAGCTTGAAACGTGAACTTATACTGAGTCCACTAAAAAGACCCTTTTATTATTAAGAGTTTGAGGTAAAGTAGACATGGTGAATGTAAGATATCACTAGAGAAAAAAATGGAAAATCACTCTATTTTTGAAATGTATCTGGTATATTTTCCTTTTTATAATGTCTTCCAGCAGGCAAAACAAAAATAAAATATTTCTCTTTATTTGTTTCATGCTGTTGTATTTTTTATGTAGACATAATTTGCAATATTTATTCCTTGAGAAATTTTTTCTCCTTGGAAATTTATGAATTAAGATGATCTTGAATTGGAAGAAATATTTCATTATAAGAAATAAAGTGAATAACTTTTGAGTATTTCATTAGTCTCTCTGTCATCATAATTACAGGATTTTTAAAGAAAAGGTTTATAGCAAAGGAGATGTGATAGTGACCACTTGCTGTTATCTCTCCCTCTATCAACTACTTGTATTTCTTCTTGCGTATGGCCACACTAGACTTAAAACACATTTTATCTTCTTAATCACACTATCTGTTTATTATATTCCTTGCCTCATAGCCTTTTGTTTTGTTTTAGTTTTTTATTTCAATAATTTTTGCATACAGGCAGGTTTTGGTTACATGGGTAAGTTCTTTAGTGGTGACTTCTGAGATTTTAGTGCACCCATCACCTGAACACTGTACACTGTGCCCAATATGTAGTCTTTTTTCCCTCACCCCTCTCTCAACTTTTCCCACCCTGAGTCTCCAATGTCATCTTGTTTTGTTTTGGTTGTCAATTTTGTTGTTTGCATCTTTTCAAAAAAACTATACCTTATGCATCTTAAGATGGCAATTATTTTACAGTGGTTGCATCCTACTGTAAAATAAATATGTCAATCAATGAAGAATTTGGGACAGTTGTCACAAATACAAAAGCCTGTCCTGATATTTCATGTCTTATCTGGTCCGATTTTGGTTGATTGAAATTTTTTCTTTTTACAATTCAGAATTTCTTGGGTGGTCCTGACAGATGTTCAGGAACACAGTAAGCTCTTACATTAGCACAAAGTATAGAGTTAGTGACATCAAGATTCATATATAGATATGTGTGTACTATGTGTGTTTGTATAATACAATAGAGGCTCCAGCTTAATGGAAACATATGGTAAATGGATTTAATAAAAATTCTTTTTTGAATGCTGATTATCCAAACCATCTGCAATGTGGTCAGATCATACTTCCTTCATGTCTTGTTTGAGAGAACAAAATAACCAGAGATTTGGACTCAGTTCCTGAGTCTAAGGAAGACTGTCCAAAAGTCCATAAACCCATGGTACATATTTTTCTTCTGAAAGGTTGTTTCATCTCCCCTGCATTCCAGTCAGCCTGTGAATGTGTGTCTCTCTTTTTCCTTTCTCTCTAGTTATAAGATGTATGTATATAATATATACACCGACATATGTAATAAAGCTTTTCTCTTTATGACTCTAGCATATGTAAATATATAGACAAAGGAAGAGAAGTAACTTAAAAGGGGAAGTACATTCTATTATGTTTTGGTGAAAAGGCAGAACAAAACAGAGAAGTGAAACAAGTTTTCAAAAAATACCTACTTTTCTTCTTCTGCCTAGAGAAACAGATGTACATTGTATTTATACAGATGCCACGTTCTTAAAATTAGAATAATGCATACCTTGACATGATCGTTTTAGGTTATTAGCAGCATAGCAAACATATCAATTTAATTAATAATTAACATTTTCGACAGCTATTTTATAAAATGTTTGTTAAATGTATTTTTGAAATCTTTTCATATACATTAACATATATTCATATTTTGTAGGCTCTAAAGTATTATAAAATACACTCTTGAAATAATAAAAAATTAGTCTCCAATATGATAAACTTTTTTACACAAATTATCAGTAAATTATTCAATGAAATACAAGAAACAAAAATATAAATGTTGTCTTCTGTTTTCCATTTGTTCGCCCTGGGGTTTGTGAGTTTTGATGTCCTGTGATGAGGTTGTTTGCAGAATATATGACTAGATTGTCAATATTTAAATGCATATTTAATTTACAGCATCATTTGTACTCAGTTTTGAATATTTCACTTCAGTTTTCATTATTGTGAAAATGTATATGATGCTTAGTTTTACATGACTTTGGTTGTTGTATGTGTATATTGAAGCTCTAGTATCTACAGTCCCCCAGCTTCATTAACAACCTGCAAGTAAGCATAAACAGAAATTTTAATTATTATAAGTGACCCATGAAGGGGTCTGAGAAATACAAAATATACTCAGAACAGTGACAGGGAAGGCTGTCTGTGGCCAGCTGTGATGGACAGAGGTGGGCAGAGGTGGAGGTCAGAAGTGAGACCACCACCGAGAAGCATGTGAAAGGAGAATTTACTTAGGGGAAAGAATAGAGAAGAGAAGCCCACTTATTGGGAGGGTGAAGGAGAAAAATGAATATAAAAGAAACTAAGGATCCTACCAAGATTATGACTGAAACAAGAGGGTCATTGTTGATAAAAATGAGACTATGAAAGAAGCAAATTTTATCCTTTAAGTCAGTGGAAATAGAATAATTAAAAGTTGCCTGGTCACCAAGACCATAGACATTTAAGAAATTCATTCACATGGTTTTATTCATTTATTAAACTTCTCATTCTACACATATTTTTAGTATATGTCATGTGAGAGACACTACTATTTTCTCTGCATTGAGTGTGGTAGATGTTCAGGGTAGGTGAGATGAGATGACAGATGGTCCTAGACACCCAGTAAGGATGAAGTGCTGTTTTACGTTGACTTGGCTGGCAGCAGTGGGCAACCCTCTTCTATGTTCTGAATGTTTGCAGTTAGTGTCCCCTACTACATTCACACATCGAAATACCCCCAAGATAATGATATGAGAAGGTGGGAACTTGGGGGAGTTGATGACATCATGAGGGTAGTGCACTCAAGAATGAGATTTGTGTCCTTATAAAAGAGGCCCCAGAGAGATCCTTGCCCTTTCTGCCATGTGAGGTAACAGCAAAAAGACTGCCATCTAGAAAGCTGACCCTGACTAGACACCAAATCTGCTGGCGCCTTGATATTGGACTTCTCAACCTCCAGAACTGTGAGAAAGACATTTATCTTTTTTACAAGTCATTCAGTCTGTGGTATGTTGTTATAGCAACCCAAACAGACTAAGGCACTCTCTGATACCCCAGAGCATCAACAACACTGCATTTTAAAAGTCAGGTTTATTGAGGTATAATTTACATACAGTTATGTAATCACTACCACAATCAAGTTATAGAACAGTTATGCTACCCCATAAAAAGTCCCCTTTGCCCCTTCATAGTCAACCCCTCCCCCACCCTCAGCCCCTGGTAATGACTGGTATATTTTCTGTCCCTGCAGTTTTATCTTTGCCAGAATATTATATTATGCAATCTATAGCATGTAACCTTTGAGCCTGTCATCTTTCATTGAACATAATGCACCTGAAATTCTTTCGTGCTGTTGTGTGTTACCAGTAGCTCCTTACTTTTCAATATAGAGTAGTAGTCAATTCAATTGTATGGATGTATCACAGATTTTTTGTCCAGTCACCTGCTGAAAAATATTTAGGTTGTACCCCATTTGTCAGATTTATTAGTAGATCCACTGTGTACATTTGCATACAAGTTTTTAATGCTGTACTTCAGTATATCTTCTATCTACCATTGTAGCTTCCAGCCTTTTAGTCAAAGAAACCATTTCTTCCTCAACTTCAGGTTTCTAAAAATGCTTATGAGAATGTGTTGAAGTGTTAGCATCAAACCCCTTATTTATGAGTTAAAATTTATTGACCATGATGAGAAAATTATTTTATAAGATAGTTTTGGAATGGAGGCCATCAAAAAATAAGAGAAAATATGGTAGTGATAGGAGAAGTTGGGCAATATCTAAATGTAGCTTTTGCCAAAGAACCTTCATGAAGTACTGAATGTATTGTCCATTTACAGTATATAAGCCAATGTGCTGTGACCTGTGGAGGGATTAAAAACTATGACACTCAGTTCTTTGTCTTCATTTATTTAAAAATATTTTGAACAACTTTAAGTAATATGTGACATCATATGGCATATATTTCTCTTTGTTCATTACAAAGGAAACTCCGAGGACAAGATCTACATTTTGTTTTTGTTAATTTATATTTTGTTCTTTGTTTTTAAGTACTATATCCTCAATAACTTATCGGCAGATAGTAGGGCTTATTAAAGATTTTTGAAGATATTAGCAACCAGATAGAATATTTTTTTAAATGAAAAGTAAGAAAATATCATAAGGTACTTTGATTGACCAAGGGTCAATAAGTTTTAAAAGTTTGGAGTGGATGAATCTAAGTAGAATGGAATCACTTAGGAAAGTAGAAAAGATAAAGAGTTTCCTTTAGATTTTGTTGCTTTTTATGATTAATATACCCATTCTTCACATTTAAACTACAGTTCAGTTAATGTCAGACCAAATCAAATGTAAGACATACCATCATTTTAGGTGTTACTAAGAATAATAACACACTATAATTTGAATTATGATCTACTATTGTCTATAAGATGTATCCCAAATTAAAAAATATAAAAGGAGAAAATGCAAATTAAAAAATTAATGAAATATGAGATTTTTACCAAGTTTACTTAAGATATATTTAAAAATTCTTCATAAAGAATTAAATTTACACAAATGACAGATACTATACTTTAAAATTTAATTTTTTGACTCAAACCAACAAGAAAATTTAAACAAGATATACAAATATACATATAAAAATAAGGCACATACATATTTAAGTTCAATAATTACTTGAATGAATATAATATCACTTGCATGCATGTAACTATTCCTGTGGAAAGTGATTAGACACTCACTGTGAGCAACAACAATGTCATCAGAACACCTGTAGAGTTAGCAAAATTTCAGAACCTTTTGATTGAATTCTATTGTGTAGATAGGGAAGGCTATAGTCCAACATTTTTAGAAATGAGCATGTTTTCATGTGCTTACCACATGCAGGCATCGTGTTCAGCTATCGACGGTCATGAGTTAATTGCTAGTATTATCTGTATTTTATAGATGAAGAGAATGAGGCACAGAGAGGGTCAGGAACTTGCTCAAAGTTGTACCTAACAAGGAGGAAAGTTTATATGTGAAAAAAGACAGTTTGACTCCAGAATTCATGTTTTTATTCTCTCTTCTGTGGCTTCTCATGTTGGGCACTGTTTTAGAGCACCATGTTGTAACAGTTACAGTGACAAATAAGCATGGTGGAATATCTGGGTCATGAGGGGTCTGGAGGTTAATTTTTCTTAACAGTTGAATAAGATATTAAGAGGGGAAAGGAAGACAATGTGGGCATGGCAGGTGTCTTTAAAGATGTCAAGAACCAGAGGATATTCTCAGCCAATTGTTGCAGGGGAGAGAGCACAGATATTCGCAAGAGCCAGATTTCAGCTGAGTATGAAGTAGAACTTTAAAAAGATCGAGGTCACCACTATGAAGAGATCTTCCTCCAGCTGGTTGAAGATAGAATTCAGGCATTGGTAGGAGGATGAACTGAGTAACTAAAGTACTTTATGTGATATGTAGATGTAAAATTGTTAGAGAAATTCTTTTTTTTTTTTTGATGGACTTCCAATCTGTTAAATATTACATCCATTCAATCACTAGATATGCCATATTTTAAAGTAATTTAATAAAAATATATTTTGCTTGATTATTAAATAAAAATGCTTAATATACTGTGAAAACTACTAGTTAAGAAGAACTGATAACGTAAAATTTCATCTTGCTTACTAAAACTCATCTGTCATAATAAGAAATTTTAATATAGAGTGCACTTTTATATCAACATTTTTCTATAACTAACCATCATTAATATACTTTAAAAATCCAGTGAAACAGATTTCCACTAGACACAAAACACATTTCCCTGAAATACATGCTTTTCAAAAAGATGTTTTTGTTTTTGTTTTTGTTTTTGTTTTGAGACAGAGTCTCACTCTGTCATCCAGACTGTAGTGCAGTGGTGTGATCTCAGCTCACTACAAGCTCCACCTCCTGGGTTCAAGCGGTTCTCCTGCCTCAGCCGCCTGAGTAGCTGGGGTTATAGGCAGGGACCACCACGCCTGTCTAATTTTTGTATTTTTAGCAGAGTCGGGGTTTCACCATGTTGGTCAGGCTGGTCTCAAACTCCTGACCTCGTGATCCGCCCACCTCGGCCTCCCAAAGTTCTGGGATTACAGGCGTGAGCCACTGCACCCAGCCAAAAAGATGTATTTTTGAGATATATTAAATGAACACCTTATTTTATTTATAGTGGTTTTTGCTGGTGTTTTGAGACAGGGTCTTGCTCTGTCACCCAGCTAAAGTGCAGTGGTACAATCATAGCTCACTGTAGCCTTGAACTCCTGGGCTAAAGTTATCCTCCTGCCTCAGCCTCCTGAGTAACCAGAGCTATAGGAGCATGTTTCCAAGCCTGGCTAATTTTTAAAATTTTTTGTAGAGCCAGAGTCTTACTATATTGCCCTTGCTGTTACCTCCTGGGGCCATAAAATCCTCCCACCTTGCCCTCCCAAACTGATTGATAGGATTACAGGCATCAGCCACCATATCCAGCCTTTACAGTATTTTAAATTCAGATTTCTTTGCTAATATCACTGCTATACACCCATGCAAGGAAATATTTTTACCAGATTTTGTGGGTAAAGAGAATGCTGAAATATAGATGATCTGTTTGTCCTTTTTTTTCCCCTCACCAGAGAAATGTTTGAACTCTTCCTTGTGCTTCTTGAATTAGTATTTTGTTTCGATAGAGATAACAACCGTTAACTTTTATTTTCACCATGTCTAGCAAAATATTTCCAATAATATGCACCATTGATACTTTGGTGGTTATAATAATCATAAAATACAAGCTGATTTTAAATTCAGACTTTAGATCCTCAGAAACTTCTGGATAAACACATAGGTAATAACAAGTAGGGATCCCTTATAGATTTTTTATTTTTTGTTAGAAATAGAAATAGTTGAAAAGAGTTTCTGCCCTTTGGACATATGTGCAGGACCCAATATGTGCTATTTTCTTGAAAAAAGGAATGGACCGCTAATGAACATTATTAACGTTGGACCATTTATTGTCCCAGGCAAAAATTAGGTCACTGATGTCTCTGGCACAAGAATGAAAGTTGATTACCTCAACCTGGAATGAAAAGGAGACCAGCACGACTATTGCATCTTGAGTTCTGAGTACTCACAAAGCAGCTGGTTTAAGTCATAAATTACTTGTTAATTGTATATTTCTTTTTTAGAAAAGAAAGGAAATAATAGGTTTCTTATTTTCCGATCTCCACCTGCCTGTCATTGGTAAGTGGCATAATGATCTGAGAGAGCTGAGGAAATTGCTGTTCAGAACTTGGACTAGCTCTAGGTCAGAGTATTGCTGGTCTTCATTTCCTAATTTGCCAAAGAAAATCTCCCTGCAAAATGAACCTGAAAACTCACAGACAATCAAATACTTTCTTGTTCAGGCCTTGTTTATTCTTCAGCATATATTACTGTGAGTAATATATGTATATTTGTGATCACTTTTCAATATATATGGTAATATTATACCATAAATATAAATAATAATAATAGATGTTTATGGAGTATGAAAACTCTGTTCTAGTAATTACCAAATTAGTTACCAAACACGACTTAAAAGAAAAATGATGTTAATATAATGGCTGTTATTTACTAATCCCTAACCATGTATCAGCACTATGCTATGCACTTCACATCTATTACTTTATTTAAACCTCAAAACAGCCCTCTGTGTTAGACTGGATTTTTTTTAAAGGTCCATTTACTAATGAGAAAACAAAGGTACAGATATTTATAACAATTTTCCCAAAGTCATATATTTAGGACATGGAATTTAAAATGAATTTGTCAGAATCTCAAGCCTATCCTCTTATTCACTTTACTGTCTTCCCTTACTAAAAAATAACCCTGATGAATGCATATCTTACTCACCTACCTGCTCTATTCCATCACGGTGCAATTCAGTTGGAAAGGACAGCTGATGTCAAGAAGTCAGAGGGCACATTCTGTTGGCATCCCCTTCCTGACAACTCCACCAAGGGGTTTTTCAGATCATATTTAAATTCTTCTGATAAAACAGAGCTCAAGTCACCTAAGAAAGCAATTTTACCTTCGTATCTATTATCATTTGACAGATTCTCCTGGGAGAATAAAAGAATAAAATAAAACTATATTTTCTCTTGAGTCTTACAGTTTACAAATTTCACATGCCTTATTTAATCTCCAAGTTATCCTCTATGTTCATTTAAGTATGCATTGTTAAAATTATCCCTATTTTACACATACTGAAACTTTCCAAAACATTAGGTGGCTTCATTTAATCAGCCATTCAGTAAACTTTTATCTGTGCCTTCTATATTCCCAGTACCCTTTAAACTATTGAGGATAGATAAATAAATATAATGTAGATCTATTCTTGAGGTCTTTAGAAAGCATGGCATTTTAGGGCTACATACCATTAGCACTACCCTTCTGCCTTTCTTAGTAGTTGTCAGAACTCAGTCACATGATCTCACCTAATGCAAAGGTGCCTGGGAAGTAAAATTTTGCTGGTTGCCCAGGAGGGAAATGAAATGGTTATATACATATAGTATCTGCTCTGATTCACTTAAAATTTAATAATTATGAATATTATAACATGTCACAATATACAATATCATATCATCTCCACAGATAAAAATAATAATAATAAAATGTAACACCCATTCCTGATATTAAAATGAAAACAAAACAATTCTTAGTAAATTAGGAATAGAGGGGAACCTCTTGAAAATGTTAAAGAGCACAGTATCTTGTAAAAAAAACCTCCAGTCATCATTGTAACCAGTGATGACATATGAAAAGCATCCATTTTAATACTAGGACTAAGTTAAGAATATTTACTATTACCACTTCAATTTAGCATTTTATTAATGACCCCTTGTCAGCACACAAATAAAGAAATCTCCTTCACCTGATATACAACTTCAGCAAAGTTTCAGGATACAAAATGTACAAAAATCACTAGCATTCCTGTATACCAACAACAGTCAAGCCACAAACCAAATCAGGAACACAGTCCCTTTCACAATTGCCCCTAAAAGAATAAAGTACCTAGGAATACAGCTAGCCAGGGAAGTGAAAGATCTCTACAAGGAGAACTACAAACCACTGCTCAGAAAAATCAAACATGATAAAACAAATGGAAAAACATTCCACGCTCATTGATAGGAAGAACTAATATCATTAAAATGTCCATACTTCCCAAATCAATTTATAGAGTCAAAGCTTTTTCTATCAAATTACCAATGGCGTTCTTCTCCGAACTAGAAAAATAAAATATTTAAACATTTATATGGAACTAAAAAAACAGCCCAAATAGCTAAGGCAGTCCTAAGCAAAAAGAACAAAGCTGGAGGTGTCACACTATCCAACTTCAAATTATACTATCAAAATAGCACAGTACTGGTACAAAAACAGACACATAGACCAATGGAACAGAATAGAACCCAGAAATAAGGTTGCACACGTACAACCATCTGATTTTCAACAAAGCTGACAAAAACAAGCAGTGGGGAAAGGACTTATTCAATAAATGGTAGTGGGATAACTGGCTAGCCATATGCAGGATATTGAAACTGGACCCCTTCCTTATAACATATACAAAAATCAACTCAAAATGGATCAAATGTAAAACCCCAAACTGTAAAAACCCTGGAAGACAACCTAGGCAATATCATTCTGGACATAGGAACAGGCAAATGTTTCATGACAAAGACACTAAAAGCAACAAAAGCAAAAATTGACAAATGGGATCTAATTAAACTGAACAGTTTCTGCACAGCAAAAGAAACTATCAACAGAGTAAAGAGATGACTTACAGAATGGGAGAAAAATTTGCAAACTATGCATCTGACAAAGGTCCAACATCTAGCATCTATAAGGAACTTCAAAAAATTTACAAGAAAAAACAAGCCCCATTAAAACGTGGACAAAGGGCATGACCACTTTTCAAAGGAAGACACACGTGCAGCAAAAAACTATATGGAAAAAGAGTTCAACATCACTGATCATTAGAGAAATGCAAATCAAAATCACGGTGGGACACCGTCTCGTACCTGTCAGAATTGCTGTTATTAAAACATCAAAAAATAACAGTTGCTGACGAGGTTGCTGAGAAAAAGGAATGCTTATACACTCTTGGTGGGACAGAACTACCATTCGACCCAGCAATCCCATTCCTGTGTATGTACCCAAAGGAAGATTAATCATTCTGTCATAAAGACAATACACATGTATGTTCATTGAAACACTATTTACAATAGCAAATACCCATGTAGATTAAATAAAGAAAATGTGGTACACATATACCATGGAATGCTATGCAGCTATAAAAGAAGAACAAGATCATGTCCTTCAGCGGTACATGGATGGAGCTGGAGATCATTATCCTTAGAAAACTAATGCAGGAACAGAAAACCAAATATCAGATGTTCTCACTTATAAGTGGGAGCTAAATGATGAGAACACATGGACACATAGAGGGGAACAACAGACACTGAGGCCTATTGTAGGGTAGAGGGTGGAAGGAGGGAGAGGAGTGAGAAAAATAACTATTGGGTACTAGGCTTAGTACCTGGGTGACAAAATAATCTATATAACAAACCCCTATGACAAACCCAGACATGTACCCCTAAACTTAAAACTTAAAAAAAAATCAACCATATAGCGAAAGTATGAACGTTTTTGTGAAATACGTTTTTTCTCTGCATATTACTTTTATTTTTAATTTTAATTTATGAATAGATAAAATATTATCTTGGTTTCAAAATGAAAACTGTATTAAAAGTTTACATCACATTGATTTTTTAAAAATCAAATTCAGAATGTCGAAAGCATCTGTGTGATTAAGTTCTAAATTGCTGAGACATTGTTCTCCCTATGAAACTTCCTAAATTTAAGATTCAAATATGTGGAAAATTATTAACCTGGCTATAAAACAATTTTACTTGGTTGTTAAAAAATTAGCAAGGTCATTGTATTCAGAGTATCAGGTTATTCTGGTACTCCAGACTTAGAGATTATACAGTTTCTTCCAAAGTTAATTCTAGGTCCTTTCCACTTCATTTTTTAAACACACAGAGGGTTTATTAGTTAATTAAAATAAGATCTCAAATGAGGCTATTTTATCATCAATTTTCTGGTCCACAAATAATGGTGTATTGGGCCCTTCTCTTTAGAGTCCTAGAGTTTCCCATAATAAATATTGTATAGCTATGACTGTTTTTTGCTCTTCACATTTCTGTTTCATAATGAGACACAAATTTCGAAACCCTCCCTATTCTTTTTCTTTTTGTATATTGCCGTAGACTTTGCTTCAGACATATACCACCCCCTGAACAGTTCACATTTCTTTTCCTAGTTGAGAAATAATAAAAGTTGTAAAATGACATTTAGTAATTGAACTCAGTTTCTTACCACAGATACTCTGCCTTGGGGTTCCAAGGACATTAACGTGCCATTGGTTTAACAGTTTCCTCCTATTAAAGAGAGGAGAGGGTGGCGTGAGAAAAGATTTTCTTTGGTTACCACCTCTCTGAATGCCTTGCACACTCTAGATTCTCCACAAAAATGATTGGCTAATTAAAAGTTAGGACCATTTGCTAGTATTTGAGGATTTAGGGTGGACTCATTTTAAAACCCCAGCTGTTTACAGGCTCCTTTCTAGGTCATTGGAAGTGTTGTCGCCATCTCTTTTGTATTAGTTTCCCTTGGCTGTTGTAACAGATTGTCACAAATTTGGTGGATTAAAACAAAAGACATTTATGGACTGTCTTCTGAGGGTTTGGGGGAAAATCTGTTCCTTTTCATTTCCAGCTTCTGGTGACTGTCAGCAATCCTTGGATTGTGGCTGTGTCATACCCATCTCTGCCTCCATGTTCATGTAGCCTCTCCTGTGTGTGTGAACCAAATCTCCCTGTTTCTCTTATAAGGACACTTCCTACTAGATTTAGGGCCCACCCAGATAATCCTGGATAATCTCTCTGTCATGCTCTTTAATCACATCTGCAAAGGCCCTCTTTTCTAATAAAGTAACATTTCCAGGTTTCAGGGATTAAGACCTGACATCTTTGGGTGGCCATTATTCAGTAAGTGATATATATTTACACAATTTCTAGGACTGTCTTCCACAGTCCTTACTGCAAGGCAGAAACCTAGGTTTAAGGTTCCCAAATGCCCTTGTGCAACCCTGCCATCTCCTGTCATTTTTATTTGCTTTTAAAATATATTTCTAGGCTGGGTGTGGTGGCTTGAGCCTATAATCCCAGCACTTGAAGAGTCTGAGATGGGCAGATCGTTTGAGCTTAGGAGTTCGAGACCAGCCTGGACATCATGGCAAAAACCCATCTCCACAAAAAATAAAAAAATTAGCCAGGCATGGTGGCATGCACCTGGAGTCCCTGGAGTCTCAGCTCCTCAGGAGGCTAAGATGGGGAGTGGCTTGAGCCTGGGAGTCTGAGGTTGCAGTGAGCTGTGATTTCACCACTGTACTCCAGCCTGGATGACAGAGTCAGACCCTATCTCAAAAAAATAAGTTCACTAATTAATACAAACATATTTCTATGTTTTTCTTAGTGCACAAGTAATATGTACTCATTATTTAAAAACAAAATTTAAATAGAAAAATTTAGCAAAATAAAAATCATCAATAACCTGACTATCCAAAAATAACCTATATTAACAGTTTCATTTTTTTCTAAGCATGTTGGCATTTTCAATGTCCTGCATCTATGTTTGATGAACAAATGAATAAGTGAAGGAGTCATTAAATCACAGGACATCTCCCTTCACAAATGATCTAGTTAAGGAAGTGGAGCTTGGACTCCTCAAGATCAATTGTGTCTCTGACTTTATCAGCTGCATGCTCCTCAACTTACTGGTGCTTTACCATTCCTTCTGTAAGATGACAATAGTTCTGGCATATAGTAAACCTCTGTAGATGTTGCTTATTACAATTCAGGGTGGGAAAAGGCACTCCAAGTGGAGGAACTTGGAATGGAAATTGTTGGCGGGTAGTTTTGTGTCAACATTTGCATTAGTTTTTGTCTCAATTAAAATTTTTTGAAAATAACAAAGAGCACCTCAAGAAAGGTAGTGGGATGTTCCAGACAAATGCCGAATGCCTGTAATATTACAGAGTGGTTCATATAATAGATGTATATTAAGAAAGGTAATTTCTAGGTCTCTTACAATTTTGAGAGTATGATTCTAGACTTTTGGTTTCATAATCAAGTCTTTCTTTCCCTCATTTCCAATGTGCCTCCTCTCACAGTTGAGGAATGTCTCTATTCTCCAATGAATCAAAACATGTTAAAAAAAGAAGTGACCCCAGGGTAGCTAGACTGGCGATGGCTATGCTCCCAAGAAGAATGGTCATGCAGGAAAACTCTATCTGAGAAGAAATTCATGTTCTTGTGTTCTGTCCAGTGTGGAAATTCACATGGGGTAAAGGATCCTTGTCTGAAAAAGAAAGGGTTAAATGTTTTAAAATGAGTTATATCAGGAACACTCAAAATACTACATATATTTTTCTCTATCAAAATGAATGCTCTCCTGCTAGTCTCCTAGATCTGAATACCTGTAATATTAAATAATATAATGAAAATGCTTTAAAATTAAATGAGCCCAGAATGATAATGCTCCTCAAGTGTAGATCTGCAGTTTACAATATAAAACAGCAAGATGAGAAATCTGTATAAATAATTTGTTTCTATTTATTTGCTAATTATAAAACAGTCTCATACTATTATATTTGTCATTTTTAATTTAAATAATGATTTGGAAATATTACATGTTTTCCTTGCTTTTGTGTTTTTATTAACTGAGAATATTGTACATTCTACAGTGTGTACACCTTTATTGGTAGTATGCTACAGTTTTCTATAAGGAAATTTATAACAATGCTTAGGTCAGTGTTCCCCCCAAAAAATTATGCATCAGAATTACTAGGGTAGATTCCAAAATGGTTACCAATTTGCAAGTCTTCCCATCTCTTTTCTGCCCCTGGCGGTACCCCGGGAATCTATGTAACTAATTTCAGAGGCTAAGAAGAAACTTGATAACTATTTATAAAACTTCCCCAAACTGCTTTAATAGCAGTCATTGATTAGAAAGAGGAACATAAATTGGCTTAATAGCTAAAGGTAAATCCTTAAAGCAGTTTGCATTTATTCCATTACTTTTTATTCACAAATATGTGTTAAGAATTTATCATGCCAGAGTCTGCCTGTTGTTCCCTGAGCTTTATTTTTCTCATTTATAAAAAGAGAAATACCTATGTTACAGAGTAATTTGGTGAATTAATGACATAAATTACATGCAAAGTGTTTAGCAAAGTAATAGTCAAGAAATATCACTAATCATCCTTATCAACATCAAATGCTATGGTATTTATTATTAGATTGCTAATTAGAGGTTTGTTTTACTAACCAGTCTAGCCTTGCAAACATGGTAGTAAAAACTGACTTCAAAGTTTCTAGTTAGTTTATCTCTCTGTTTACTCACCTATGTAATAATACCAGCAGATATATATTGAAACTTTACTACAATCATTTCATTTTTTGAGGATTAGCAAAATATGGGCCCCAAATAGCTTAAAGGTCTGGTATATTAGATTTTTAAATATTAAAATAATAAATACTGTGTACCAGGCATTTTTCTACAAACTTCGCATGTATTAGCTAACGATGATGCCATGAAGTAGGATCTATTTTTATCCCGTTTTACAGATGAAGAACCTGAGGAAGGGGGAGAAATGTTTTGCCTGAAGTCGTGTGACTAAAAGGTGTTAATGGGAACCTGAACCTAGGTAGTTTGACTCTAGAATAGTTTTACTTAATCACAAAATTTATTGTTATCAGGAAATTATTATATAGTCAGAACGGTTATGGTTATAATTTAATATTTTTCATAAGTGTACAGTGTCCTGTTTTCTTTTCATAACAGGGCCTTAATATGTAATACCTTTTTTTCAATTTTCTGTCTTCCCTGAGTAATTTTTGGATATAGGAGTGCAAAGACTCTATTGGCCTTTCTCACCTTTATGTTCTCTGTGCCTAGGACAGGGCCTGTGACTTGCTACATGTTGTTTAATTAATGTTAATATTTATTTAATAAGTTAATGAAATTACTTGCTATAAAGAAAAAAATTGAACCAATGTATTGTTTTAATAAAACCTGTTGAATAATATTTATTTCCCCTTGATCTCACTTTCAAACCTCTGTCTAATCTTATTAAAAATGGACATATATTGTCAAGCTGAGATTTTGCTAGTTCATTGTGATGCTCATAGTCATTGTTTATGTTGGAAAAAAATCTCAACATTGCACTTATTAAACTAACAGAGCTATTGCACATGCATGTCTTTTTCCATTCCAAATTCCAAAGAATAAGATTCCTGTGCCTATTTTCAACAGCATCTAGCCTTACCCCAATCTTATGTGGTTTTGGCTCAGTGATCTGGTATTAACTAGATATGAGTTTTCTTTTTAATAGTAATTTTAGCTGACAGCAAACTACTAGTATGGTTACGAATTATGTCACTTTTGCCAACTCTTAGCTGTCAAACTGTAAAAGATTTTGTTTATCATATTTCATTTTGAAGTTTTAAAGATTCATTTTAAAAGGAATATTTCTTATTGGGAATAAAAATATGTATGATTCCACTTTGAATGTGCTGGTTAATTATTGTCATGAAATTATTGCCATATGTGCTGAACTCTTATGGAAAAGGTTACATTTCCTTGTTGTACTTGAGCCTCTTCTCTCTGATCATCCAAAGTTTGCCATGAGGTATATTGAACATCAGCAATGACATGCCCTTACTTAGAAAACTCAAGACACTTGCACCCTGGTTCTTTTGTCACTCAGTACTCCAGCAAGTAATTGATAGCTTTGTCACAAAAGGGATAATTGAAGAGTGTGTGATTAAAAAAAAAAAAAAAAATTACCACGTGTTGGAAAGGTTAATGAAAACCAATGGATAGGTAAAACACCCTGGGGTGAAAAACAGAGAGGAACCCCTGACCACTCTTAGCTCTCCTGGAATTTGGGGAAGCCTGTGACATTAAGATTTACCCCAGTACAAGTAGGACCATGTTGCAACTAGCATGGAAGGAAACAGGTGAATAAATATCTTGACCTGTCTCTCTTGTGCTCTTCTGACATCCTGATGTAGCCTCTCTAACCTAACCTGAAGTCAGAGATCAAGTGAGCTTGGTTTATGGAATTTACAGAGATTAATCTCTTAGAGTATGGAATAGAGTAAGGAGTGGAGAGAATATTTGGGAAAACAGAGAATATCCATCATATCTACTAAGAGAGAATTTTAAAATACCACGTGGTTTTGGCTGAAGTGTGTGGGCCTTATGGAGCTTAAATCTTCTTAATTCCCATTTCTAACATGGGTAATATTCTTCTAGATATAGAGAAAAATTGAAGTCATCTTTTACTCTTCCTTCTTTGTTTCCTGCTTAAGCTATGGCTAGTTTCTGTACATGTTCCTTAACAATATATAATAATGTATCTGTAATGCAAATATATGCCATTTCTACTGCCAACACCTTTCCTGACCTTACCCTCTTATGTCAAATTAATTGCTTTATGATAACAAACTTTTAAGAGTGTGGTATCATTAAATCTCCATCTGCTTTGCTCAAGAACCTACCCTGGCTCTCAGCTGCTACAGATATCAAGTGTAACATCCTCTGCCTAGGCTTAGAATTTCTACAACACATCCTCAGCACATGTAACCAACAATCTTCACTTCCTAATTATTCCTCCACATGGGTCTTTTGCTTATTCTAATGTGCTCTGCACATATGGTTCTAATTTCTGCTTTGGTTGATGTTATTTCCTCCACTTTGAAAGATTACCCCTTGGCCACTAAATCTTAAAACCCTATCTTCCTCTTGAAACCATTTCCTTTATATACTGTTTCCTAACTAATCAGCCTGCCCTTATGACACTGTCTTCTTAAACTTTTATTATATTTACTTGATTTTCTAAATACTGTCACACTCATTTGTTTTAAAATTATGTACTGTGTTATTCTTGTACTGAGAGTAAAGAGTTTATGATTTATTTCTTTCACACACTTCACAGCACCTGAGATATTTAAAGAAGCAATGTCTGAGACATGGTAGTCTGTCAGCATATTACTTTTTGAGTTAGATTGGGCACCCGAGTTGTATTTGTTTATTAGTTCATTGCTTCTTTGGTTAATTTAGAGCAGCTATGGAAGAATTGACCAACTCACACAAACAAGCAGTGCACACTTTTTAATGGCTAATTTCTCTCTTAGGTATTTGCCCTAAAGGGATACATTAGGGAAAAGCTCAAAGACTTAGCTTCATGTATGTTCTTTGTGTTCTTTATAACATAAAATTTTCCTTATAAGACAAAAATTATAAACATATTACAGCAGTAGAGGACATAAAAGTATGTATACTCAAGCAAGTACTATAGAATTCAGCTTTTTAAAATGATGTAGATGACTTACATTTGGCATAATAACAATACATGACTTTTTAAGTTTTGAAGCAGATAACAAATATCTTTTTATTTTGATTACTGTTTTGCAAAAATTGCTCTGTATGTTTATACACACATGCATAAATAAATAAAAGTATGGGAGAATTTATATGGTGTTAACATTGGTTATCTGTAGTGGGTAAATTAGAGATTTTTTTTGTTTACCTGCATTTTCAACACTGTAAACATTGCTAAACGCTTTGAAAATAACTATCACAATTAAGACATTTCCCTTAGTTATGGACTTTACAGAATGGACTCTATACAATGTGATCAAGTTAACAATTGCAGTTAAAGGACTTTATTTTATTTACTGAATGACTTAGTAAATTAACCACAGTGAATGTTTGTCAATTAGATCATATCCTGCCCTAAACTTTGTCTGTTGATATTTAAACTACTATTTTTATGTTATAATTTGTTTGAAAAACTTGTCAAAATATACAATTTATATAATGTCAAATAAGAAAATGTTAATAAAAATTTCAGCCAGAAGTAGCTGTTTCACATGTACAAAAAAGACAACAAAGGATAGCATTACTTGGAGTTTTTAAATTAACAAATGTGATAGCTTAAGATTTCATGGAGGTAGCATTTATGCCAGAGTGTTGCTTGAATTCAACTTATATGGCACAAGTACAATTCAAGATCTTAAGTAGAGCCTGAAGATATAGAATTAAACAGGAGCTATACATACACACACAAACACACATGTGGATAAAATGAATATTAGATGCTATGTTCTAAAACTGAGATAAATCACAAAATGAATTACTTCGCAAAGTCATTTCAGTAAGTAGAATAAATTCTTAATTGAAACAATTATTTTTACCACATTATGTAGAAACCATATAGATTACATTTATGTAATAAAAGGTCTTTACTACAATGAGTATCTTCAAAGTATTTAGCAATTTTTAAAAATTACTTCAAAGATAGGGAAACAAAATGGGAAATGGGATCTATAGGCCAGAGAAAACTAGGTATGATTTAAAAAAAAAAAAAAGCAGGAAAAGGTACTTCCTAGAGAAGAACAAAGGGAATTTCTCCAATACCTCACCTTGTAAGGCATGGAGGGAGAGGGATACTTCTAAGGTACAATTTCTTGGGTTTTGGTTGGAGAGTGCTATGCTTTATCAGTCTAAGCCCAGAAGGAGAGAAATGGCTGAGGACTATAATTTTCTGTGCCAGACCAAGTAGGTTGAAAATTGAGTAAAATACTACTTTAGCTAAATAGTACTATTTTTTGAGCTGGGAAAAATGGACAACATGATACAGTGGACAAGAGCATGGGCTTTTGAGTTCAGCACACTTAGTTTTTAACACTGGCTTCATTATGTTAACAGTTCCCATTCACTCAACAATACACATTTTTAGACATTAACTATATGCCAGGCAAAATGCTTAGCATTGGTAGTAAATTAGGGAGCAAAACACATATTATTTTTCCCTTACAGTTTAATGAGGGAGATGGACTTTAATCAATTCATCTTACAAATAACATAACTATATACAATGGTAAATCAGTCCAGGAAAAATTCAAGAATCTATGCAAGTATATTTTAAATGTAGTATATCTTAAAAAGTATATTTTAAGAGAAGTATATCTTAAAAATAATATAAAATTACCAGGGAGAGAATGTTGTCCTAAGGTAGATGGGAGTATGCTGCCATTTATAGAAGGGTAGTTGCTGGATGATAGAAAGCCATAGAAAGCAACAAAGTTTAAGAGCAGAAACATTAACTTACAGATGTGGGTGGAGCCAGACCACCTCGACCTTTTTCCTAAAGCAAATGAAAGCCGTGGAAGATTTTTAAGCAGGAAAGTTGCAAGATCAAAGTGTTTTTTGTTTGTTTGTTTGTTTTGTTTTGTTTTGTTTTGTTTTGTTTTGTTTTTTTTGAGATGGAATCTTGCTCTGTCGCCCAGGCTGGAGGGCAGTGGCGAGATCTCGGCTCACTGCAAGCTCTGCCTCCCGGGTTCACGCCATTCTCATGCCTCAACCTCCGAAGTAGCTGGGACTACACGCGCCTGCCAGCCACTATGCCAGGCTAATTTTTTGTATTTTTTAGTAGAGACGGGGTTTCACCGTGTTAGCCAGGATGGTCTCGGCCTCCCAAAGTGCCGGGATTACAGGCGTGAGCCACCGCGCCTGGCCAAAGTTTTATTTCTAAAAACACTCCAGCTGCAATAAGAAAAATAAAAATGGATTGAAAGATGTTAGAATATTGTGGAGAATTCAGTGAGGGGGCATTTGAAAAATTCAAGACGAGAGATAATAGTTGCCTGAAATTAGAGAGTGGTGGTAGTAGAGATAGGTAGTAGAGATAATGATTTATACATTTCTGGCTTTTGCAACTGAATAGAAGAGGGTATCAGTCACTGAGCTGGGGAATACATAATGAGAGCCAGATTTACTTGCATTTTAATTTGACTAAGTTGAGTTTGAGATGACTTTGAAATACCCAAGTGGAAATGTCAAATAAGCTTTTGAATGTATCTGAAGCTCAGAGTGTCCTAGGTTAGAAATATTACTCTGATATTCATTGGCTTACAGTTGGTTATTGAAGTCATAGACATGGATGAGATAGGCTGGAGAAAGAGAGTACTAGAGTCAGAAGAGAAGAAATTATTGGATAAATCTTTTTAAAAACTCTAATATTTAAAGGTCAGTTAGAGTCAGACAACAGAGAAATTAGGGGAAAACCTAGAAAAAACCAAGAAACAAGGAAAGAAGGTGCTTCAGGGAAAAAGTGGTCAATAGTGATGAACACTACTGGAAAGTCAAGTCACTGAAAAGTGAACGTTATCAAACATGTAGGTTGTGAGAGTCATGTAAGTGGAATGCTGGGTGCATCAACCAGGCTGCAGTGGATACAGTGAGGAAATAGATTCAGTATAGACAATAGGCAAAGAAAAAAATAGAATGATAGTGGGAAGTCAAAAGCAATTTTTTTAAATGGCACAGAATTTTAAATATATCTCAGCACTGAATGAAATGATCCACTAAAGAGAGAAATGTAAAGATAGAGAAAGGATAGCTGGGCGTGGTGGCTCATGCCTGTAATCCCAGCACTTTGGGAAGCCAAGGCGGTGGATCACCTGAGGTCAGGAGTTCAAGACTATCCTGGCCAACATGTTGAAACCCCGTCTCTACTAAAAATACAAAATTTAGCTGGGTATGGTGGCAGGTGCCTGTAATCCCAGCTACTCAAGAGGCTGAGACAGTGGAATTGCTTGAACCCAGGGGGCAGAGGTTGCAGTGAGCTGAGATTGCGCCATTACACTCCCACCTGGGTGACAAGAGCAAAACTCCATCTCAAAAAACAAACAACAACAACAAAAAAAAAAAAAAAAAAAAAAAAAAAAAACAAAGAGAGAGAGAGCAAAGAAAGAGAAGAGTGAAGAGATAAGAGAAGGCTTATCAAGGCTTATCACAACTTTGTCTAAGTCTCCCTTGTTTGCACAGCTATAAAATGGGAAAAAGAATAACTACATCGTAAGATTATACTAACAATTAAATAATACGTTGTGGGTAGAATACTTGGTAAAATTTCTGGCACACAGAATGTGTTTAATAAATTGGTGCTTAAGATGAATCTAGCAGCTAACATATATATTAGTCTTATACATATTAAATGCTCAACAAGTATTCGTTAAATCTGGAGTGAATATGATTCTGGCACATAATTTTTGATTATTTGGAATATAAAAGAGGCTGATGCATCTTACTGTATTACTGGGTTATAGATACACCTTGGATATTCACTGATTATAATGATGATATATAATGTTTGCTATCCGATGATGTTGATGTTTTGAGTATTTGTGTTCACAGGGTGCTATTTTCCTGTCTGGAAATAAAGTTTTTGAGCATCCCTGCAATGAAGAGAACCCAGGGAAGTTCCTTTTTGAAGTAGTTCCAGGTAAGATATTTTCCTAGTCTGATTAAATTATTGTCATCCTGTGTTGGTAAAGGTGAAGATAGGTCAGACAGATTTCATTCTTTTTTGAATCATGACTGAGAACCTTAATTTGAGGTTTGGTTAGTATTGACACAGATAATAACTGCAGGTTTATATACTAGTACAAATGAATGCACTCACACACACATACTCTGACCATGTAACTACTGGATTTTCCTTGGTCCATGAGACTCCATAGTTGACCACAAGTCATGACACAGTATTTGTTCAGGACTCTTGAAGTGAATTTGATTTTATAGTGCTCTTGTGATATGAAATTTGACAAGGTGTTAGAGGTTGAATGCTTTGCCCAGTGGAGTCACTGACATATTTCCTCACAAAATTGCATCTTAACGGAGGTTTTGCTAAAAGCAAAGCAAAGCAAAACAAAACAAAACAAAAACTCTTACTCCTTAATACTTGTAATACTGACCAAGTATTACAGTTCTGTACCTCAGCTTTGCTCCCAACCAACCACTTCCACATGTTTCGCTGGTAGAGCTGAAGACAGCTCTGCCAAGACATCAAATCCTGCAGTTAAACTTTTGAAACATCCGTTCGTTTTTCCTAGTCATCTGTATTCATTCCTCTTAGTGTACCTGATCTTCACTAAAATCTTTGACTCACCCAGCAACAATTCCTCCAAGGCCATGATACCTACCTTTTTGATCAGTTCTTCAACCTTTCCTTATCCCTCAATGTAAGAAAAAGGGAGGTAGGAATCTGGTTTTTATAGTATTGGCTCCGGCTGACCCAGTTTATGTAATATTGATATTGATTTGATCACAGTCTAGGGTTGATGTGAATTTATTTGGGGAAGTAATATGGAGTTCTTATCAATAATGCTGCCACAAAACAGTCAATAAAATGTCTTTTTCCCATATTTATCAATGCTGGGAATCTAAAATGGAAAGGCATATTTTCCCCTCGATGAAAACAGCTGTAGTACTAAGTTCATCTGGCTCATGATGGAATCCATGACTAAATGTTAATTAATGCCGCTGAAGTGCAGAAAGGTTAGTCAGATGCAATGTGTTATTTGTTTCCCTCCAGGGAGAACATATTGTAAGAAACCTGAATCTTCTTTGCCTTATTAAAATCCCTTTATTCTTACTTCTTAGTGGAATACCCTGTATAGAACCAGATTCCAGATGTTACAAAGTCTTTGAAGTATCAGTAGAGGAAATTTCTTTTCCGATTTATTCTCAGACGATAGCTCATGTTGGCTTTTAAATCAGCATGGTATTGAACTGGTGGTTGACTCTTTATCTCCAGTAATGCTAGAGGTCTACTTTTCCATTCAGTCTGCTAGCTGCAAGGAGGTTTCATCTTTTGGTGAAGAACTTCTCAAGTAATATAGATGGATATTTTCAATACTGTTTTAGAGAGAGCCATGTCCTCAAGACCAGAAAGTAATGGATAAAACCTCTTCTCCAACATTGCTATTCTAAATCATCTGTTTCACATGCAGTGCGTATGACATAATGGCTTTTGAAGAACAAAGCCTAAGAAGTTTAAGACTGTGTAATATGGAATCTGAAGGTTGTCCTTTCAAAAACAATTATAGGAAATTCGAGCTTGCTTCTGTAATTATGGAGATAAATATAGTATGCAACTAGATCATTTGAAAAGATGCTCCCTGAATTATTAATACAGTATGTAATCGCTGCTAAATTAGGTTTTATAATTCTAAGTCATCTTATGGAGTGTGAAGAGAAGTGTTCCAAATGTGTCTTTGAAGACAGAGCTGGAAACACAAAGCACTACATTGAGAATCCAGTGTCTGTGCCATTCATCCTGGTCACTGGGGCTTTGTTGATGTGCCCTTGACATCAGGGTGGCATTTCCAGGCAAATGCTTCTGTACTTCTGTGATAATGTGGGTTCTGTATCAGATTACTTTCATCAATATTTGCATTATTGGGGTTATTCAGCGATAGCATAACAATTAATTTATCTTTGCAAGTGGGAATGAGAAGATAATATTTTTCAGTTTTTCAGTTGTGTAATTGTTTAACATGAGAATTTGGGATGTTACAACAGATTGGTTTTATTTGTCGGAATGCATAGGAGGCAGCAAGGATTGCAGAAATGTGGTTGGTAACGTGTATAGAACCCTCAGCAGTCTGTGGGCCTACCTGGCAGAAGATCATCATAAGGCATATTTATTCTAGATTGGCTTTCTCTATAAAATTATTTCAATTGCCACGTCTGAAAATCTATCATAAAGATGATGCTTACAAACCCAATAAGTTTCTGTCTTTATGGATAGCTAACTGAAATCTAACTATCCTGAGATTATCAGTGAGTAGGAGGGGATTACATATTTTAATCTCATCTGTCCATAATGATTTCCAACAGAACTCACAAAAGTCTCTAGCAAGCTCTTTGCCATTATTCTAGTGCTACATGCATACATACACATTTGTGTGTGTGTTACTAATATAGTTTATCCATATGTGCGCTGTATGTCCTGATAATTTTTCCGTATGTATCTATATATACGTAGAAATTTTCATTTTGTTTTATTTTTACTTTTGCTTTATACTGAAATATCCTATGAAACCAAGGAAAATCATATAAAAATAATAAAACAAGAATTTTCAATAAAATTGAGTGTCTCAGGTCTTTGTGTATTACTTACTTATATTTGCTTACAAACTATATTTGTATGCATATTTTAGGCTTTTGTAAAAACCTATCTGAAAATAACTCTACTGTGTTTTAGGGTTGATTTCCTATAGATTCATTATCCTATGAAATGAATTATCTCTCTGAATAATGCCATGAGTTACAGATTTTTCGCTCTAAATTTGTCCTATTTCTCTACTTGTTATTCAAAGGGATATCAGCCAAATTGGCAAATTTGAAGTCTTCTCTGTCAGACATGCCAAATTTTAGACTGAAGTGAACTTCTATGGCCAAAGTCCAAACTTTTGGGAAATGTGGTTGAGAAAGAAAGATTGGCAAATCTTTAACGAACAGTTCTTGAAGAAAGAACTTGCAGTTGGTTTCTGCTTCTCTAAATGTGTTCTAGTTGAGTTTTCCTTGAAATGTTTTAAAAAATAAAGAATAATTATTGGAATAATGATGTAATAGCTTTCTTAGGAGAGAAGTTTCTCAGAGAAAAAAATAAAATGACAAAGAAATAGGCAAAATAAGACAAAGGAGGACTATATGTACCTCCATATATTTAGAAACCACATCTTTCTTGCTTATTACTGTATACCGAACACCTGGGAATAGCATAATATAACACATGGTGCTAAACAAATATTTATTGAAGTGCATATATTTACCAGGCTTATGGAGAAATCTCAGTCTTATGAAACTGCCCCCACTCTGCTAGGTTGAACTATTTCCTGTTGCATAAGACCTTTTCTTCCCTGTTGCAGCAAAGACCTCTTTGTCACTCTAGTGGCTAAAGTGGAGAGAAACTCCTTACATGTTTCCTTTCCTACTTTTCTGCCTTCCTTTCTGATGATGAAACCTAGAGGCTAATGGAAGAAGGTAGAGATCTTCCTACACAGTTGATATTGCTGGGGCATGGCCCCTTCACACTGACTAATCATTACAGACATTCCTCTCTAAAGGCTGAATCTTTCACAGGTGCATGTGTGGATTTTTCAGGGTCTCTGGAATTAGAAATCCACTTCACATGCTAGTGTTCTCCTGGGATTGGGATGGTCCTGTTGGATGGGTTACAGCAAAAGGGCTCAAAGGTCAGTTGCTTGCTTTGTGTTTATTCAGCAACTAGGAAACTCATGTACCCTGGCCTGCAAGGTAAGGGAAATGCAGGCTGTTCCACTGTTGCTGCCTCCTTTGTCTTGTCATTTTCTCCACGGGTTATCAGCTTCAGTGCCCAGCAAGGTCAGTGACTTGCCAAGCTTCAGAGGCCATCACGAGTCCTTGACTTAGAGAAGGAGTGGGTCCCTGTTCTAACACACATCAAAATTTACCAGCAATACTCTGGTTCCGATAGTTGGGAGAATTCCTAGTCCTCCCCCTCAAAAAACAGTGTTGATTTTGAAAACTGCTTTCTCCAAGTAGCACTTCCTCATTTCTAGTTTCCCCTTCAAAACAGTCAGGGCCATTTGGGTTCTCAGAAATGCAAAGCTTTCTCTCAGTAAACCTGGCAGAGAAGTGGCTAGGCACAATTTCCATTGGTCTTTTCAACTTAGAATGTGGGGTTTTAGCCTCTTTTGGGGGGTAGGGGGTGGGACTTAGCTGCAATTCCAGGATAATGGAGATAAAACGTTTTATTTACATCTATCTGTAATCTTAGATTGGATTCCAGCAAACACACACTGATGGAGAATGACATTAGATTGTCATGGGAAAGGTTCTCTGAAGATATTTTTTTCTGCGAGGAAGTGAGGAAAGCAGGATGTAACAGGAGCACCTGCCCTGCAATGCCATAGCAACTGAAGTCTTAGCTGATCCAGTGGGGTCCCCTGAGGCTGTGATCCCTCTCAAGATTTCTTCAAACTGAGGGGCTGGGGCTTTGTTTTCTGGTACCAGCTAGTCATTGATTGGGTGCAGGGAGACAGATAAACTTGGGTGAAGCTGTTTCCTGCTGCATTGTAGAACAATTCCCATGAGAATCTCTTTGTGCCTTCAGCAAGCAATATACCAGTCTTTGGGATCTAGACAGAGTACTACAGTATCCATTATAATGTCTGTAGCCTTGTCAGTATCTAGACGTCTGAATTCCAGGCAATGTTCCAGGCTATTCGCATGTATCGCTTTATTTAATCCTTACTACAACTCAATAAGGCAGGCAATGTCATTATCTTTATTCTACAAATGACAGATGTGAGGCACAGAGAAGTAATTCGATCCAGGTTAGAAAGCTAACACTAGGCTGGGTGCGGTGGCTCATGCCTATAATCCCAGAATTTTCGGAGTCTGAGGCGGGTGGATCACCTGAGCGTGGGACTTGGACACCAGCCTGACCAACATGGAGAAACCCCGTCTCTACTAAAAATACAAAATTAGCCGGGCGTGGTGGTGTGTGCCTGTAATCCCAGCTACTCAGGAGGCTGAGGCAGGAGAATCGCTTGAACCTGGCAGGCGGAGGTTGTTGTGAGCAGAGATCTCGCCATTGCACTCCAGCCTGGGTGACAGAGCAAGACTCCATCTCAAAAAACAAAATAAAATAAAAAAGGTCTGGAGTCTCTTTTCTGAAATATGAGCATGTGAAGTTATTTTTTTGAACTGGAATGGATACACTGGTATCTTTCTAGACTAATTCATTAAGAATGAGAATTTTGGCACTTGATAAGGTAGACATTTTGGTTTTTTAGCAGCTATTTATAACACAATGTACAATACAAATAGGCACTAGACAGAGATGCCCACTTACAGTTCTTTTGAAAGCATGTTCTAAGGCCACAACAATCCCATCATGAAAAAGTGGGGAGAAACAGACATTTTCCTGCAGTGATCTTCCTTATTATGAATAAAGGTAACAAAGGTGGATTCTATGGATGGAGTGCTTTCTTATAGACAACTGTTACGCTCTAGGATCCAATTCTCTTTCATTACCGAACACACATTGCTGAAATTGGTCAGCTTCTTCACAAACTCCCCTCACATACTGGCCAAGTTATCACTCACTGTCTAACAACCAACCAAGACACCTGATATTAATCATATGCTGGGACTCAGTCCACTGATCAAGCAAAGATTCATCATAGCTTTCAAGGGCAATTGTCAATATTCCAGACCCTAAAAGGCACATCTGACCCAGTGCCTAAAATCAATAATAACTAAAACTAGGAGGTATACTTTCCTCTGCCTTCCTCCAGGGAAAGAAAAGAAGAGGTGAACACAAAAGACAAGAGGATGAGGAATGAAAAAGTAGCTATGGAAAAAAAAAATAAATAAATGTTGAAGGTTAATCTAAAGTGATTTTTATCTGCCTGGAAACAAAATTAGGCCCTTCAAAAAAAAAAAAAAAAAAAGATGTTATTTATCCTACCTTTAGCCACAACTGTACTAATTATTTCCAATACCCTCAGACAATGACATGTTACTTTTGTACATTTCAATTTTTAAAAAGTTTCCATTCTAATTACTTTTCCAGAAGGATTTCTTAGGAGATAGGTGAAAAGTTAGAGGACATGAGTGCCTAAAGAATCTAATAAATGCATTGATCCTTTTGCCAAAAAAAAAAAAAAAAACAAAGGCAAATAACTACCAAAAATGCACATACTTTTGAGGACTTCAGAGATTCCCTAAAATGCAATCATTGACTATAGGTTAAGAATAATAGTTTATACTGGGGACCAAATACTTTATTATCTCTCTCACTCTTTATCTATCTCTATTTTAGCTAATGTGTCTATGTTCCTATGCATTTATCTATGTATATGTATGCATAAACTGTTATTTATAATTATCTGGTATACCAATCAGTTTTAGACTTTTACCTCTGATTCAGTTGTTCTTTCTCCTGCTTCTATGATTGTGTAACTCCACAGACCTATTTTGCACATTTGCAAAATAACTTTTCCTGGATGGAACATTTCATGGGTCTGGAGGCTGTAAAATTTTTAATTTAGTAAAACTTCAACCTACTTAGATGGTTACTGCAGCTGTGTTACATAATAGGCCAGCTGAGAAATAAATAGTTATGAGATAGATTCACGGATGTCTCTTTGAAAGAAAAAAGTTTGGCCAATTTTTGAGTTTTTGGGATAATAATGTAACAACGTCAATAAAAGTTTACCATACATGTCTGCAATTGTGACTCCTTCTGGGTTGAATAAATAATGTCATTGGCTACATTAACTTGCTGTCATTTGAAAATGTAAGCCAATATTTGACATATACTTTATATGAAAATGTGGGAATATTTTAATTGTGTTGTAGCATAAAGTTTAGTCATTTTCTTGTTCACCAGTTAAATATGCTGCTTAGGCATTTAATTTTACAACACTCCCTTATCTTAACTTTTTTTCCTTTTTGTGTTAGTTCTGTAAGTTAACATCCATGCAATTATATCTGTTACCCTAAAGCAGTTGTGACAATCTCTTTTTTTGTCTGCCTAAGTCTGTAGGCAGCCCTGAAGCTTGTATATATTTTTTATTTTTTTTGCTTAGTTATAATATGTGCAAATCATTTAGAGAATGTGAGTAGGAGTTGCTTATGGTATGAAAACATAATTCTATATACACAAGTAACTCTACACGAACTAAATAAAGGCATTGGTGAAAACAGCATGTATTAGCTAACTACTATGTGTTCTTTTACTTAAAAAAAAGTTTTTGAGATTTTTTTTTCAAAATTCCCTTCCTACTTAAAACACATTAGAATATACACTTGAAAGAAGCTATTAACATGGTACAAAGAACGTTTTTTAAATGTTTTTAATCCTTTGAAATTCTGGCGAATGTCATTTCAGCCAGCAGACATTTGGGGCATTTACGAACTGATGGACAGTGTGATCATATGATCCTCTCCTGTGAAGTGTCCCTATGAGGAATGTTCTCTCACAGTGTTGTTAGACATGTTGATCCAGTCACCATCACTATTTGCTAGACCAGGGGCCAGCAAGCCTTTTCTGGAAAGATCCAGAGAGTAAATATTTTAGGCTTTTGTGACCATAAGGTTTCCACTACAATTGTTCAACTCTGCCATGGTAGCATAAACAAATGGATGTGGCTGTATGTCAATAAAGGTTATTTATGGACACTGAAATGTGAATTTTATATACTTCACAAATATCAGAAATATTATTCTTTTTTTTTTTTTTCCAACCACTTAAAAATGTTAAAAATAAACAGTGAACCAGATTTGGCCCGTGGGCATAGTTTGCTGACCCCTGGGCTAGATAAAAAAAGCAAACCTATGAAAAGGAAGCTGAAATACTGATATAAATCACTAATCCCCACTGGTGCCACCAGAGCCAGAATTAGAACTCTGAGACAGCCTGTCTCCCTAGGCCATGGCATTACCCATTGCCTCAAAATCATGATTCAGGAACTATTTGCCAATATTTTTATTTAGAAGTTCCATCTCTGAATAATATCTATTCTTTAAATCACATTGAACTTTAAAAGTGTTAGTGACCAAACTGAAATATTCTCTTTTAAACACTGTCTCAGTTCATTTGGGATTCTAGATTCTGACCAGAACTGAAGTCTCTTATGTGACTTTATGAATACCATTAATAGGAGATTGGATTTGCCTAGCATGAAAAACATTTCCCATATTTTGTTCAGTCCACACAAATTCAGGGAACTATTTACAAATATTCTGAGATGGAAGCAATTCTGGCAAGATCAAAAATGCTTGAAGTGTCTTCTAAGCTTTCCTTTATATGATGTACATTAGCTGTTTTGTTTTGTTTTGTTTTGTTTTGTTTTGTTTTTTTGAGACAGGGTCTTACTCTGTCACCCAGGCTGGAGTGCAGTGGTGCAATCACGGCTCACTGCAGCCTCAACTTCCTGGGCTCAAGTGATCCTCCTGCCTCAGCCTCCCAAGTAGTAGCTGGGACCACAAGTTCACACCCCCATGCTCGGCTAATTTTTTTGTTTTTGTAGAAATGAGGTCTTACTTTTGTTTTTGTAGAGATGAGGTTGCCCAGGCTAGTCTCAAACTCCTGAGTACAAGCAGTCCTCCTGCCCCAGCCTCCCAAAGTGCTAGGATTATAGGCGTGAGCCACCCCACCCAGCTTGCATTAGTATCTTAACCCTCTAAGTATCTCACAGAAAATAATAATACATTATTTGTGAGTAAAACAAACTTAAGCTTATCTTCTTAGAGGGGTAGTTTATTTCCTTACCACCCATTTATTAACTACTCCCCACCCCAAACCCACTGGTTTTCTTTTACCATCAGTATGAGAAATGCTCCCATAATATTCATATTTAATATTTACTGAAATATGTGTCAGGCCCTGTACTGATATATGTCAGGCATTATATACAATGATTCATTTAATATAACTGCACACACGCACACACACAGAGAGAGAGGGGCTGGGCATATATATATATATATATATGAATGTGAATATATATAGAGGCATATATAGGTAAATATATACCTACCACAAATGGGGTTATGAGGAAAATATACATATAGATAGATAGATAGATAGATAGATAGATAGATAGATAGATAGATAGAT
>NC_045436.1:103374413-103453202 GCF_002776525.5 Piliocolobus tephrosceles | reverse complement strand
GATAGATAGATAGATAGATAGATAGATAGATAGATAGATAGATAGATGTAAAACAGTGGTACAAATTCACATTTTTGACAAGTGCCAAAGCCAGGCTTCATACCCATCTGAGCCCACAAAACCACCACATGTTACAACTTTCTTATACCAATAAGGATATGGATAGGTTTATTATCTACCCCACACTGAGGCCAAATATCTAAGAATTAAGAGAAATAAGGATGATAAGAAGAAATGGGGTTATGGGTTTAAGAGTCAGTATACTCTGCATTTCATTCCTCTCTCCTCCATACTCACAGTCCTTGCATTGTCTGTTCTCTTCTTTCCCTATTAGATTGGAAGCTCTTGAGAAGAGACACCATCTATCCCTACTGCCTAGCTGAGTGCTGTCATGTAGTGTATGCTTAATGCATGTTTGTTGAATTAATGAATAAATGAGACTGCAGTTTTATCATCTATGGATTGATCACATTGGATTAGTCAAAATTAGAGTTGTCTAGGTCTGAGTTATTTAACTTGATTATTGACCTTTTCCCAGTGCCTTGTGAGACTAGATCTTAGAGAAGTTCATTAACTTCTCAGACTCTACACTATTTTAAAAGTAGACAACATTATAGCTAGATAGGAGGAAAAAATTCTAGTGTTCTATACTACTGTAGGGTGACTATAGTTTGCAATGATGTATTATAGTGTCAAACAGCCAGATGGAGGAGATTGGATGTTCCAAACACAAAGTAATGATAAATATTTGAGATGGTGGATATGCAAATTATCCTGATTACCTGCTATACATTATATATATTTTACAACATCACTAAGTACCCCATAAATATGTGCAATTATTATGTGTCAATTTTTTAATAAAAGAAAGTAGTACTCATTCTTGAGTCCTTCATTAATACACCAATAGTGTCTTTTATTACTTTGAAAACAGAAGCATTTATAAAGAAGTTATTGCTGAAATAAATGCGATCTTTCCCATTGTTCTTTGTGACATGGTTTTAATTATGCATTCTCAGGCCATTTGTGTTCACCTGCTTCTTTTATCCAATAATTGAAAAGGGCTTTGCAATCTAATCAAGCTATGAAAATAGCAAAGTACTAAACAAATGTTGGCTGCTGTTATTACAAAGAGTTTGTCCAGGCAGGTCTGTGGTAGGGCTTCTTTGAGCCACAGAAAGAGTGTGTTTGGGTGACTCGATGGCCAGTGGAGAGAACAACCAATAGGTTAGGAATGATGTCAGAATGAGAAAGGGGAATCATACTTCACAGGAAAAGAAATAGATGAGGAAAAGGAAAATGAGTGTGCAACAGAACAGCTGCTGATAAGAGAGATAAGCTTGTAGCCAGCAGAGCAGTGGCATATCACTGAGACCTGTGCCAACTCTCAGGGAACCAAGGAAGGTTTTTTCTTTTCTTTTTTAATAGAAAATTGAGATGAAGTGGTCCTGAATGTTTCAAAAGATAAAACCCCAAGGACCATCTGCAGGCCAATAATGCATCCCCGAGACTGTCAGGCTTCCTGGCTTTAAAATGGACCTTATCTTTATTTGCCTATTCATTTGTGGGTTCATTTAGGCCATGCTAATCAAATACTTATATTTCAAACATAGGATTAATAAGCAAAAATTCAAACTTTTTTTTTTTTTTCGAGATGGAGTTTCACTCTTGTTGCCCAGACTGGAGTGCAATGGCGTGATCTCGGCTCACCACAACCTCTGCCTCCCGTGTTCAAGTGATTCTCCTCCCTCAACCTCCCGAGTAGCTGGGATTACAGGCACGTGCCACCACGCCTGGCTAATTTTGTATTTTTTTTTTTTTTTTAGTAGAGTATTTATTTTTCTCCATGTTGGTCAGGCTGGTCTCGAACTCCCAACCTCAGATGATGCACCTGCCTTGGCCACCCAAAGTGCTGGAATTACAGGCATGAGCCTCCGTGCCTAACCTCAAACTTCTATATTACATTCAAATTGCATCAACCAACTATGATCTTATAGGCCTCACCAACTTTTTTTGTTTGTTTTTTTGTTTGTTTGTTTGGTTTTCTGAGACAGAGTCTCGCTCTGTCACCCAGGCTGGAGTGCAGTGGCGCGATCATTGCTCACCTCAAGCTCGGCCTCCCGGGTTCATGCCATTCTCCTGCGTCAGCCTCCCAAGTAGCTGGGACTATAGGCGCCCACCACCACACCCAGCTAATTTTTTATATTCTTAGCAGAGACAGGGTCTCACCATGTTAGCCAGGGTGGTCTCGAACTCCTGACCTTGTGATCCACTCGCCTCGTGATCCACCCGCCTCGGCCTCCCAAAGTGCTGTGATTACAGGCGTGAGCCACTGTGCCCAGCCTAAGCCTCACCAACTTTGTAGGACAGTCCCTAGACTGTTAATATGAAGGGGCAATGGTTTAAGGACTCTCTGGTCACATATGGAAAGTTTCTCTATGAACTTCTGCTTCATCAGCACTGTTTTTAAAATAAAATTTTCTGTGCCTTTCACAAGAAAGGGGAGTGAGTAGAAGGAATCTTTAGTGTGTTTATTGGCCTTCTAGGGTTTCCACAACAAGTACTGCAACTGGGTGACATAAGCAACAGAAATGTATTTTCTCAGCATTCTGGAGGCTAGAAGTTCAAGCTCAAGGTGTCAGCTGGGTTGGTTTCTTCTGAGAGCTCTCTCCTTGGATCATCTCCTTCTCCCTGTGTCTTCACACGGTCTTCCCTCAGTGCCCTTCTGTGTCCTAATTTCTTCTTCTTGTAAGGACATCAGTTATATAGGATTAGGGCCACCCTCATCACCTCATTTTAAAGTAATTACCTCTTTAAAGACCCTGTCTCTAAATGGGGTCACATTCTGAGGTATTGGGGGTTCGGAGCTCCTTGTATGTATTTTGGTGAAACACAAATAAGCCCATATCAGAATAAAAAAGGAAGTGAGACTTAACCGTTCTTCTAAAGGCTTCTCTATTTTAAGGGGCAAACTTTCCCTCATGTTTCTGACTGACTGCTTGAGCTCCACCCTACTCCTCAAAGAAGCAGAAATCCAGACCTTGCTATATGTTCACCACACTATCATCCAGAACTCTACTTATTCCTTCCACAGATATTTAAAAAGCTGGGTGATTTAGCAACCAAAGCATTAACTAAAAACACAGGAAATAAAAATGAGGGCTGTCCAGGAAAAGAACAAATATTGTATATCTAGTTATTTTCCTGAAAATTGACCTTGGATTTAAAACTCTCCTTAATTTTACTCTTAGCATTTTGTTGTTTTGCTTTTATCACTTTGCCCAAAGGATATAGATTGGACATCTAGCCTTAGTGCTGTTGTTATTGTCTTTATTTGTCTATTTTTTTTTTAAGTGAAGGCTAATTTTATTTGAGGACAAATTTCTCTCTAAAAGTGGTACACTAATGCTTTAAATACTACTGTCATGCGTCTAGACAGAGGCAGAAAGCCAAAGGCAGCACTTGATACATCTTATCCAGTTGCCCAAGCTTTCTGTAGTGAATTACCAACTTGTCATTTAGGATATACAGGAGTAAGGGGTGTCAAGACAGGCAATTAAGGCTTCTGGAAAACGATTAGTGTAGGGGCATGACATAATTCAGGGATTTTTTTTTTTTTTTTTTTCAACAATCACATTGTCCTTCTCATGACTCATTATTTCTGATGTGTCACTTGCTTACCGGAATCACAGTGGAGATAATGACAGAACTGTGCTTGGGGGCTATTTGGCTCTAATCTCTGGGCTGTGATTTGTCATAATGGGTTCTTTGATTGAAAGACAAGTAACTCATTCCACTTTGGATATAATTGATGCAAATCAGTTATTATTTAAGTAGTTGGTTTATTTTGCATTTTATTTTTGATCATCCTGTCTCCCACACATAGCCTTCCTTACTGCCAACTTAATTTAATGAATATTCCCCTAATTTCCTAATACCAAGTATACAAAATTACTTATATCTATTACCAGAGAGTAACTGCCCCCTTTTCTTCCTAAATCCAATTCTTCATCTGTCTTTGAATTCCTTCCACTCTCACCTTTTCAGGAACCATAATCTATTGATTGTACTGTTTTTTATCTTGTTATATAACTTTGGCTCCTATAGTGTATTCTCATAGGATTACAGGTGTGAGTACATTGATATTTTTATTTAAAAAGCAAATTAGTCTCATGCATACTAAAGTTTTAAAAATATGAACATACAATCATGCTATTAGTTCTCTGAGTTAAAAAAATAACAATCTCTTAACCACACTTCTCCCATCATCCAGCACCTCACGTGTTTTGCTTCTTTTTGCAACAAAACTATATCACACTCATTCCAATTTCTATCTTTGTTCAGATCAACTTTTGTCCCCTCATTCCACCAGATTTTTTCTTACGAATGACATTGATGACAGCTGATTTTTCTTTATCCATTGATTACGTTTTAATCCTTGTAATGATTGCCCAATCAGAATCATTTGACCCAGTTGATTACTCCTTTTTTCTGGGTACACATTCTTCATTTGGTGTTTAGGACACTAACTTTCCTACTTTTCATCCTACTCTATTGTCTCTGTGTCTTAGTCACCATTACTTGTTTCTCTTCTTCTCCCTTACCTCATCATGGCAGAGGGCCCTTGGACTCAGTCTTGGTCCTCTTTGTCCTGGAGCATTGCAATATTCTTTTAGCTTGTCTTCAGACTCTAGTCTTTCCCCACTCTATTATCTCCCGTTCACTGTAGCCAGAGTGATATTTTTAATAGACTTAATTTTGAGAGCAGTTTTAGGTTTATAAAGCATTACATTAAAAAGTACATAAAGCTCCCATATATAGTGATATTTTTTAATATTCAAGTCTGATCAAGTCACCTCCTATTAAAAAAAAAAAAATCTATCACAGTCTACAGGGCTATATCCTGTAACTACCCCCAATGTATTTCATTTTTCTCTCTTGCTCTCTGACCTCTACCACATTGACTTTCTTTGAGTTTCTCAAATGTGCAATGCATCACACTAGCCACAGAACCTTTATATATGCTGTTCCTTGTTTTTAGAATGGCTCCACCTCATCATTCCAAGATTCATAAGATAACTACTACTCATTTCTCAAATGGTATGTCAATTGCTGCTTCTTTAGAAAAGAAACTTGATCCTCCCTCACATTCAAAGGATGTCTTAACCCACTTTGAAGGCCCATGATCTGTACTTCTTGCCATTTTTCTTATATAAATAATGTCTGTCTCTCACTCAAGAATGTAAGTTCCATGAGAGCTAGAACTTTGTTTTGCTCATCATCTTATGTGCACTGTACAGCAAATTGCCTGACATGTCATAACCATTTATAAATATTTGTTGAACAAAAGAAGGAAGGAAGGAAGGCAGGCAGACACAGGAAGTTAGTGTAATGTAGAAATGGGTAGCTTCTGGGGTTACTAATCAGAAGTCCTTGAGTGCTACACTGATTCTGTGATTCAATTCGAACTCAAAGTTTGGTTAAGTTAATCAAACATTTAGTAAGAATCAGCAATGAGCAAGATACTATGTGCCAAATTTTTATCATCAAGAAACTATTGTTTATCATTCCAATAAACATCCTGTGGAGGTGGAATTCCATTGAACACTCTAGGAAATGCTGATCAAGTCCATTTCAGAAGCAATCGAGCACATACAAAACTAGTAAGTAGGTAGAGGAGAAGAGATTTTTGTTTCTACTGTATCTCTTGGGCAATTTCTCTAATTCTTGTGGCATCCACTTCCTCAACAGTTAAGTGAATGTTACACTGTGGAGCTAACAGATGGGACAATGTATGTGAATGTCTGTAAACTAGTGTCACCCAAATGAGGATGGTGATCTGTGTAAATTAGTATAAACTATCCCACTAGTCTACCATCATATGTGTCTAACTTGTCCTCAACTCACCTTTCTTTAATGAAACCTCATTATTTCTAAAGTGTTCGAATTCAATGATATGTTTAGTAACATCTTCTCTGTCATCTTTCCCCTACTTGATGTGTGAAATTCAATTGATGTGAAGGTACTAAATGGAAAAAAAAATGAGATGATCTGTGTGCTGGTGAAAAAATAATGGTTTTGTTTGTTTGTTTGTTTTTTGCATGACGGTATAACCTTCCTTCTCTAAATGCTGGAAGTCTAGACCTGAGTCATAAGTGACCCCTTTCCCTAGTGCATATGAACTGGTGCCCAAATGAAAAATTCACTCATTCTGTTCAGCCCTTTGCTAACCTGTAGACTCTAGTGGATTTCATTTCTGCTTCCTTTGACATGAATATCTCCTGTACTTCCTGGAAGCCAGCAGTGCCATTTCATTAGCAGCCTGAAACACAAAGCCTCAAAACCATTGCTATACTACTGATGTGATGACTCTTAATGGAACTAATTGTGCATGGGGAACTCTAGGCAGCAAACTGGTTGTGGGCTCAGTCTAATGGTCACTGACTTAATTACACAGAAGGAGCCAAGCACAATGGCTCAGTATGTTAATTGTGGCTGAAAATATCATCTCCAGGCAAAGTGCAATATTGCCATGTTCTTGCTGCTCAAAATAATTGGGAGCAACAAGGAGATGATAATATTGTACTTTTACAAATATTTGAACACTGGAGCTGTTACATTACTTACTTTCATGGCATTTGCAAATTTGCTCTTTCTTTCAGGTTACTTATTTGAAAATATGAAAAGGATAGAATCCTAACACCAACCCATAATGTAAATAAATTGTATTGAAAGGATCAATGTAAAGGGACTACAGTGAAAGGAAGGAAGCTGGCTCATACTTAGCAACATTCTACTTAGCTGTCTTTCCACTCTTCCGTATTCTCTTTGATTATATTAGTATTAAATTTTCTTGATTTTGTCAGTATAAGTAGGAATACCACTGTCATTCCTAGTGTGCTTGGTTTATGTAGGCTGGAGTACAGTGGTATGATCTTGGCTCACTGCAACCTCCACCTCCCAGGTTCAAGCGATTCTCATGCCTTAGCCTCCCGAGTAGCTGAGATTAAAGGTGCCTGCCACCATGCCTGGCTAATTTTTGTATTTCTAGTAGAGACAGAGTTTCACCATGTTGGCCAGGCTGGTCTTGAACTCTTGACCTCAGGTGCACCTCGGCCTCCCAGAGTGCATCTGTCTTTTTTATTATGGCCACCCTAGTGGATAGGAAGTGGTATCTCATTGTGGTTTATTTGCATTTCCCTAATGCTAATTAATATTGACTCTCTTTTCATGTGCCTTTGACCATTTGCATATATCTGCTTTGGAGAAATGTCTTTTCAAAACCTAGTTTTCATTTGTTTTTTTTTTTCTATTATTATTATTGTCAGGTTGTAAGAGTTCTTTATATAGTCTAGGTACAAACCTCTTGTCGGATATAAGACCTATGAATATTTTCTCCTATCCCGTGAGTTGTTCTTTTACTTTACTGATGGTGTCCTTGAACCACGGAAGTTTTTAATTTTGATAAAATCCAATGTATCTCTTTTGTCTTTGATCACCTTCTGTCATGTCTAAGCACGCTTTGCCTAAATCAAGGTCATGAAGATTTATCTCCGTGTGTTCTTTTAAGAGTTTTGTAATTTAGCTCTTACACTTATGTCTATTATTCACCTTGAATTAATGTTTTTGTGAATGGTGTAAGAAAGGAATCTAACTTCATTTTTTGCATGTGGATTGTCTAGTTTTTCCAGCACCATGTGTTGAATGGTGTTTTTTTTTTCCCCCATTGGATTGTCTTGGTATCATTTTCATTTTTTGAATTATGAGATTTTCTCCCTCTGGTTGAGTCAGCTGCAGATGGCATAAGACCAGACATGTTTCTTAAAAAGTCTCATTCTTTAATTTTCAATAATTCTCTTGTCTGCCGCCTGCTGTCTATTTTAGCTGGAGGGAGGATCCCCAAGTTCTAGCCTGAGAACATGGATTGCCTTTTGATGTTATTAAAACCTTGAAAATAAAAGAAGCATTTAGAGACCATGCCACATCTGACTCCTCTGTTGACTGATTTTCTTGCCATGGCCTTGCCCCTTTCCTAGCTTCAGGCCAGGAGGACTGCTTGGGCTCCCCCACCCAGCTCTCTTCTTGCTTGCCTCCCTCTCCCCATAGGCTTTGTAATTTGAGTCTAGTCAGAACTCTTCTATGCATTTCCATCTTCAGGTGGTCAATATGCATTTAACTGAATGAAAAGCTTCAGACTTGCCATAAGTCAGGGCATAATCCTTGCATCCTCTCTGTTTCTCACATCTGACATCCAGTCATCAACCAGTGGTGTTGATTCTGCTTCCAAAATATATCTCTACTCATTTTTCTTCTCTCTATCTCCTGTTTCTTCATTCTCATGCATACCAAATCGTCTTTCCATCAGATTTCTGCACTTAATCCTTCTAGAGCCCATTTTCTTCCAAATTCCAGAAAGATCATTTTAAAATATGCTAACTGGTTGTGTAAAGCCTTCAAAAGCTTCCCATCACACTCTCCATATAGTGAAAACGCCAAGTTCAGTCTTATAGCCTACAGGATCCCATCCCCTATCGCCCTTTGCTCCCATGCTCCAGCCACACAGACTTGCCACACAGTTCACGAATGTCCGAAGATTTTTCAGATCGAGGCCTTTCATGCATGCTGGACCCCCTCCTTATAGACTACATGCCTTTGGGTTTTGTTTTGTTCGTTTGTTTGGCTATTATCATTCAAACCTCTATTTAAATGCTTTCTTCCCAGAGGCGAACTTCTATTGAAAGTACCTACCCCCGATCTGGGATATTCTTTTTGTTGCTGTTGTTGTGTTTTTTTCTTTTTTGGGGGGTGGGGGTTGTTTGTTTGTTTCTTTATTTTTGAGATGGAGTCTTCCTCTGTCACCCAGACTGGAGTGCTGGAGTCCAGTGATCTCGTCTCATTGCAACCTCCCCATCCTGAGTTCAGGCAATTCTCCTGCCTTAGCCTCCTGAGTAGCTGGGATTATAGGTGCCCACCACCATGCCTTGCTAATTTTTGTATTTTTGGTAGAGACAGGGTTTCGCCATGTTGGCCAGGCTGCTCTCGAACTCCTGACCTCAAGTGATCTGCCTGCTTCCACCTCCCAAAGTGCTGGGATTATAGGGGGTGAGTCACCTCACCCAGCCGATGTTCTTCATTATTCATCTTTTTCATATCTATTACAGAGCTTTCTATTCTGAATTTAATAGTTTGTTTAGCTGCCTTTTACCTGTTTTATTTACCATTTATTTACTGTGTGCTTGCTTGTGGTTGGCACTCAATAAAAATGAATAAAATATGAGGACTATTATATTTCTTATCATCATTTCTCTTCTTGTCCTTCTTTCCTTCATGTGAGTGGAAGATGATGTCCTTCTTTGCATATTTTTGTAACACATGGCTTATTTCACCATGAAACAAGCTCCTACAAGCTCCTCCTTGCCATCATGCTCACTTCAGAGAATATTTAACAATATACTGTTGTCTTATAGATGCATCTCAATAGTCCTACACTATCCCAGAAACACAGATTCCCTGTGCTTAAAAGAGTAGTAATGAAAGCTAACTTTTTTGAGTATTCATTCTGTTCATTATTATATTCTTTAATTTAACAGTGCTCATATTATTTAATTTGATTTAACAATGCTATGAGTTAAGGACATTATTCTCTTCATTTTACAAAGAAATTGAAGCTTCAAGTTAAAGTAACTTGCCCTAGGTCACCGGCCAGTGAAATAGCAAACACAGGGTCCCTTTCACATAACCATTTTGCTGTTCTTTCAGAAAAATCTAAAAAAGCACGACACTTAGAGATTTTCCTCCCTTCGGCACCAGAGAGGTGGTTGTTTCCCATTAGGCACAAGAGAGAAGAAAAAGACAACAGAAAACAATATTAAGACCATCCTAGAGATGGGGCTAGAATGGCTTTTGCTGTTAGGAAAAGGATGGGAACATCCTATAGATGGTGCTATCTTATTAAATTACCCAGAAGTAAAGAAAAGGGAGGGTTTTAAAAAAAATAAATAAATAAACAGGGTTTTTGTTTTCATTTTCAGAAATATCTCTGAATACAAATCCTTTTACAGCAATATCATTATATGTGTTAAACTTCCAGCTCTCTGAGTATGACTTCTGCATTTTTATTTTTATTTTTAGATTCAGTTTTGTTCACTTGGGCATGTGTGTGGCTTGGGGACAGGCAGGAATGCCAAAAAGCTGGTAGATGATGGCAACTGTGATGAGCAGAAGAACTCACTGCCTCAGTTACCTGAATGTGGGTCATTTTCTTTCCCTGGAGTTGGAGGGAGGGCAACAATGTTGAAACTGGCTGAAAGGTGAGAGAGAAACTGAATTTGTTTCAGGGCCTAGTGAAATTTTAGTGCTTAAATTTATAAAATCACAGCTCCATTCCATGAATATAGGAGAGAAAAAGATTATTAGGCAAATCATTTTTTTACAGACACTGGTAATTTTTTTTTCATATTTCATGTTGTAGTTGCATGTTACTAGAGCATCTGACACCATTCTATGTGGTATGATTATGTAGTTCAAAGACCAAAACCAAATAAAAAGATCTACTCTTTAAAAACTCTCTTCTCCAATGAGGGGATTATGGAAAAAGTGACAGTGATTAAATGTCTATGTTCTATTTGCCAGAGTCGGGGAGGGAGTGGAAAGGCGGGCAGACTGGGATAGACCAGCCATAAAGGAGCTGGAACATTCACCCAGGCCAATTGCCATGTGACTTGTAGAAGGTCTGTGGGGAAGACACCATCTGCCGCTGTTTGGCAGGATTTGGCCACCAGGGCACAGAATGAGCAATTGTCCTCAACCTCGGAGGCAGAGGCTGGCAGCTGGCTAAAAGTCTGCTTTCTCCCAGAAGAGATAGGCAGTCACTGGGCTGAGATATTGATGATGTCTCGCTCTTATCGTGCAACCTGGAGAGCGGGAGAAAATGAGGGAGCACAGAAGAGAGGAGAAGGAGGAGGAAAATAAGCAAAGGAAAACTAATTAATTCAGCCTGTCTATCCAGCTAAGCTTGAGCTTGATTTTGCTCACTAGTTGAATGGAACATGCAACCCGAATATCTGAATAACAGAATTAGCAAATTACTGTTTAAGTGTTTGAGAAAAAAAGTGAAAAGTGTGTGCACTATATGTATAGATGTATAGATTGATATAGATATATATTGAATTGGTTAATTGAATGTCGGCATCAGATAAGAAGGTGTTAGGTCAATTTTCACAATAATACCATGAAAATAGGTTATTTGATTAAATCAAATTAACAGATGTGGAAACTGAGGTTTGTGACAAGTTTCAATCCCTGATTTTTGTGACTCCAAAGTATGTGCTGTTATTTAATGTTTATGTGTTCTCTATTATGAATTATTTTCAAGTTTTTAAAATATCACTAGCTAGCCTGTACATTTCTTAGGAAGCAAAAACAATTGTCTTAAATTTTGTTATATTTTAGTGCCATTTTGCACATAGGTTATAAGCAACAGATAATTTCTGTAATCTTTAGCATATCGATTTAACTTGTTAAAATTTAGATATTGTGAAATTTCACACAGGAACCTAAATTATGTAAAATTTTATAAACCTCATGGTTTATAGGGGGCCTGGAGATGGAAGTTCTGAAACAATGTTGCCTTTGTACAGAATTAGTGCATTATCAGGGATTCCAGATCTCAGTTAAAATGAGAGAATCTGAATCTCTAAGCAATGATAAATGTTTCTGAAATTCAGATTCATCAGAAAGAAATCGAAAGCAAAGGAAAGACAGTGTTGTCAAATTATCATATAATTCAGCTAAAAAAAAAATCATGCACTGCCTTTAAGAAGATATTTAGGGGAATAAAAGAGGTCTGGGACCTTGGAGGTGAAACTGAGAGAAAGACAAAGGGACTTCAAATCAAGCATTTGAAAGAACCAATGAGGGGACCAGATGTGGTGACTCACTCCTATAATCCCAGCACTTTGGGGAGCCAAGGTGAGATCCCATCTCAAAAAAAAAAAAGGCTGAGCATGTTAGTTCCAGATGCTTGGGAGGATGAGGCAGGAGGATCACTTGAACCCAGAAGGCTGAACCAGCAGTGAGCCATGATTGTACCACTGTACTCTAGCCTAGGTGACAGAGCGAGATCCTGTCTCAAAAACAAAACAAAAGAAAACAAACAGAAAAGAAAGAGTCGATGAAACAAAACCCACAGAGAAGAGAAGCAGAACTGTTGTACAGGAGGAATAGTTCTCAAATCTTTTTTTTTTTTTTTCTTTTGCGATAAGACACACAGGCCAAATAAGACTGACTGCAAGTTAGCACAAGAGTGCAATGACTCTAATGTCATCCTGGTTCCCATTCAAGGAAACATGCCAAAACTTAAGTAAAAATAAACTTAAATCAACTTTAATTATCAATAAGCAAATCTCTTACAAATGACACTACTTTATCATGAATTAGCAACTATTAAGTTGTAGCATATAACAGAGCAGTATGGTATCAAGACTGATAACTAACAGATTATTTAATTCCTAGCATCTTTTCAAGTTCTAAATCCCAAGATTTGCCTATGGTTGCTACTAAGAGCTACAGAATTGTTGTTTGGTAGGTGATTTTCATCCTCCATATTAAAAAAAAAAAAACACATTCTTTTTAAGGAATTCATCCATTTGTAGATGCATCTGTTTCCAGTGGTTCCAGTGTGTTTGTTTTGATTATCACAGATGAATTCAGCTTTGTCCAAATATTTGTAGAAAAATATGGAAGCCATTTTCTACTTGAAAAGTGCTTTTCATTTTGTAAGACCCCAGAGTACTTTACTTGTAATACCACAGTTCAAACATATTTGGCATTAAGCTTCAATCCTGGAGAAGCAAGGAGTCTGGCTTATGTTCCTTGGAATGGTTATTTGCTTGATTTTGAATCCCATAGTCCCAGAATCTATGAATTTTTAGGATTCTGTTTTTAATCTCAGTCACATACTCACTCTACATGTGTGAGAAAGGTGTAAGACCCAAGTCACAAAATGTGAATAGAATTTCCTAAATGAGAGCAAAAAATTAGTACTCTTGGAGCACAAATTCAAGGAGAATGGGTCTTTAGCATATTGATATTGGTTGTTAAATGCTACCCCAGTATTTAAGGAGAGAGAGAAGACACACACGCGCGCACACGCACACACATACAGAGAGAGAGAGAGAGGTTGAGCTAGGAAGCAGATGACTGAACTCTCTCCTAAACCCTCCATCCTCCATCCCTAACCCCTCCATCCTCCACCCTCCACATGTTAGAGGCAAACCAAGAAGTTACTTGTAGCTATGACAATCCTGACTGACAGGACTTCAGAACAACTTGTAACAAAAGAGACTTGAATCATCTTTCATATTGGTTTGGGATATTTTTCATTATGTATTGCTGCTTTTTCAAATGGTTCTTTAGTCTTTTAAAAATACATCTTTCCCCATGCATGCCCTTTGTTTAAGTCCTTATTTCAGAGAATTGTTAATAGGTTTTCCAATCATTAGAGGGAATTAGCCAGGTGGTACAGAATATCATATGCCTGCCTCCATTACACAGCTAGACAAGTCTAAATGTGCCCTCCATTTTCAGAAGCCTTCTTTAATCCAGTCTCAATGCTCGCCACTATTAATTCCAAACAACTTTTAAATACGAGTGTGAGGTTAAAGCAAGGTGCTTTCATCCTTAAAGTGGTTGTCATTGTCAGATATCAGTAAATTTGTGCCCAGGAAAACGTGAAAAGTAGAGAAGCTTATAAATTTAACCAGTGACTGGGCATGATGACTCATGCCTATAATCCCAGTACTTCAAGAGGCCGAGGCAGAAGAATCACTTAATACCAGGAATTTGAGACCAGCCTGGGCAAGATGACGAGAGACCCCAGTAACTACTATATATATATACACACACACACACATATACTGGTTATATATATACACATATATAATATGTATATCTGTATATATAATATATAATGGTATATATAATATATGGTGGTATATATACATATATGTATATATAATAGTCATATGTGTGTATATATGTATGTATATGTATTATATAGTAGTATATGTATTATATATACATATATACATATGTGTATACATAATACATAGTAGTATCTGTACCTATTATATATATATATATGCTGGGCATGGTGCTGTGCGCCTGTGGTTCCCAGTTACTCAGGAGGCTGAGGCAAGAGGATCCCTTCAGTCCAGGAGTTCAAGGCTGCAATGAGCTGTGCTCACACAACTGTACTCCATCCTGGGTGACAGAGTGAGACCTTATCTCTAAAAAAAAAAAAAAAAAAAAAAAAAACTAAAAAGTACATCCCGTGTACCTGCTTTCATATTACACAGGATGAAAGACATAAAAAGTGAATAAAACATAGCCCTTGAACTTGTGAATAATCTCATAATAATCTAATTGGCTACAGAGTACCAAACTAAGTGTAATACATAGAAGAATGTTCTTCATGCTAAACAAAGTCCTGGAGAAGTTTGTTGGAGGGAAAATTTCTATCAGGTGGCAAGAATCTATATGTTTCCAAGTCCTGCAGATTATTCTAATGCCTAACCTGGCTCTGCAGTATGAGGCTAGCTACTATGATTCCAAAACCCAGTCCCTTCCCCTGTAGCCTGACAGTCCAGTTGGCTAAGAAAATAGGCATGTCAGCAATTGAACATTTACTGTTAAAGGCAATTTGATGTAAGTTAAAGTCAAGTCAGGGGTAGGTTTTTATTTGTATTGTTTTGTTCTCATATAATTCTATAGATTTCCTAGGGGTGGTGAAGGAGGAGGTAGCGAACACAGTAATAGAGATACCTGCTTTTTTCACTGTGTCCTTTTCCCAAGTGGAAAAGAGAGGGCAAGCTAGGGAATCAGGGCTAAATTCCTCCTCAGGGACGTGATGCCCAGTTTCCAGGAATGGATAGGCAGGATTGGGAGTCTGCTTCCTTGTTAAGAATCATTTAGTGTTGCAAATATTAAAACTGTGCTATGCGGCCCTCTTTCTTCTGAGTGTCCGACTGATTTTTCATGAGTTCTCATGCTCCTCATTTTCTATTTTTCTACAAACTTATCCATCCTGTAAGCCCAGCTCCTCTACCAGCAAACCTCAAAATAACCAACACCAAAATACATAATTTCAAGAGAAGCATTGTTTCTTATACTAGTTCTTGTATTTGTTATGTTTCCTTTGTATAATTTCAATTTTTTTTTTTTTTTTTAACATTCATGTCATACCCTAACCTCTGTTGTGATTTCCTTGGAGGCAGGAGCTGTATTTTGTGCCTCCATGCGTCTCTTAACCACATGCCTGAACAGGAGAGGCACTCAGGTTGTTTGATTGGCTTGTTATTTTTGTTTTGTTTTGTTTTGTTTTGTTTCGATGGAGTCTGGCACTGTTGCCCAGGCTGTAGTGCAGCGGTGCAATCTCGGCTCACTTCAACCTTCACCTCCCAGGTTTGAGTGATTCTTCTTGCCTCAGCCTCCCAAGTAGCTGGGATTACAGGTGCCTGCCACCATGCCTGGCTAATTATTTTTCTATTTTTAGTAGAGACGAGGTTTCACTATGTTGACTAGGCTGGGCTCCTACTCCTGACCTCGTGATCTGCCCGCCTCGGCCTCCCAAAGTGCTGGGATTACAGGAGTGAGCCACCGAACCCAGCCTGATTGGCCTGTTTTAATGGGAAACCATTAATATAGGACTTCAGGGACCTTATTTGTATACAACTAAACCATGACTGGGACATCATTGCCAGTTAGTACAAATGCATATGAGAGTAGCTGCTTCTTTCCTTCTTTTAAAACCATTATAAACAGCGCTAGAAACATTTTTTTCTACTTTTAAGGAAATGCCAGGAGCAACATGAGCAAAGCTCACTTTTAAAATAAGCTCTTTCATTTTTTGCTTTTTAAATCTCCTATCATCAGTTTATGTTTTGCTTATGTTTTAAAATGTGATCATATTAAAATATCTTTATAGAGTAGAAAGTATCTTGTATAGCTTTTGAAAAAAATCTTTTTTTGAGAGGTAATTTTGTTGGATGTCTTTTGTATTTTCTTTAGCAAAAAAAAGCACCAAACACAAATAAAAACAAAATAGAACCACCTACAATATGGCATTAAAATAGCTGAAAATTGAATATCTGTTATTTACCTTTAGATTCTGAAATAGAATAATTTGTAATTTTTAAAAATATATTTTAAAGTAATTAAATTAGACAGAATGTTCTATAAAATCATTAGGACAGAATGTTCTATAAAAATGGTGCTGTGAGGCCGGGCGCGGTGGCTCAAGCCTGTAATCCCAGCACTTTGGGAGGCTGAGACGGGCGGATCACGAGGTCAGGAAATCGAGACCATCCTGGCTAACACAGTGAAACCCCGTGTCTACTAAAAAATACAAAAAAACTAGCCGGGCGAGATGGCGAGCGTCTGTAGTCCCAGCTACTCGGGAGGCTGAGGCAGGAGAATGGCGTAAACCCGGGAGGCGGAGCTTGCAGTGAGCCGAGATCCGAGATCCGGCCACTGTGCTCCAGCCTGGGCGACAGAGCGAGACTCCATCTCAAAAAAAAAAAAAAAAAAAAAAAAAAAAAATGGTGCTGTGAATAAGTAAAGAAGATTTGGAGGAGACGTTTTAAAATTTTGTGAGTGACTTAATAAGAGCGATAAAACCAATTAGACTGTTAACCTAGCTGCTTATATCTATCTGTTCATGCCTAGATTATTTGGCTGTGTGGAAATAGTTTCTTAGTCTACAGATACAAAATACACAGCAATACTGCCCTCTACAGGTTCCCTGTAAGACAGGCACTTGTCTTCAAGTTTGCAAATGGCTGGTTTTAAATGAACCCTAACCTAGAAGAGGAAAGACTTCAAGTGCTTTTGGCTTCGATGTCTTTAACAACAGTGAGCAACCTGGGCCATCCCCTATCTCTATGCATGTTGACCACCTACTCCAAACAAATTACACAATCGTCCTTGTTTCTCCGAGCATATGGTGTTAACAGCTCTTAAAAGATTTTTACTCTGTGGGTCAGTAGAAATCCATAACTCCCTTTCTCATACATATGCCATCCTGGGGTTAAGAAAATATTCTGATAGGCCAGAAAGATAGTTAAATATACAAAATCTGGTGAATTTGTTCAAGATTGAAAGCAGCGACACTGCTTAATAGTCACATCTTTTATTTATAGTACAGAAAGTAATTGTAGATTAAACTCAGTTGTTCCTGCTAACAAAAACTTAAACTTAGAAACAATATATGATCCAGACAAAATTAATGGCCAAGTATTTGGATATTTAAATACAATGGGAATATTTTTAAATTGTAGATGTATGAGAGAGACAGTAAGAACCTGATATATGCTGTAATACATGCAAGCTTTGAAAAAGGATTTACATAAAAATTAAAACGCCAAGATAAAAAAATATGTTTTATCTCCCACGTATGATGCAGAAAGACAGTATTTCCTGTGCACAAGAGCAAAGTCAGAATGGGTTCAATCTCATTGTTGTTCCATACTGTGGAACTGTGGCAGGTACTCAAAGAAAACTTGCCACAAAGCCTCAGGATCAGCCTGAACACTTTACTTGACAGTCTGTGACACAGTGTTTCTCTCCAGCTCTTGTCCTCATGTATCCTGGCACATCTGCATCATTCCTGTTTCTTGTCAGGCTGTCTCTCCTTCAACGTGGCAGAATACGGTCACCAACAGCTCTAAAGATGTTATACCTCTAGTCACACAGACATATTGGATGGCTTTTTCTTAGCTCTTATGCCAAATTTCTGGGAACAGGACTCCAGCCCAACATGAAATTGAGCATGAAGTGCTCTATTGTGACTAATCAGCTATGGTATCAGGATAGGGACTTGCAGAAGACACATAGATCTAATATGTGGTCTTTTTGTCTTTGCTGAAGATAGATTCTAGGAGTTCCCTTCAACTCCTGCTCTACAAGCAGTCTCCAGTTTACTAAGCTTTACATTCAAATAGTTGCTTTTTGGTTGTTGATTGGAATTCAGAAAACATTTCCTGTGCCAACTATGTTATTCCATATTGTTATGTCCTTGGAAGAGTCACTCCATTGCGAACAAAAAAAAAATTAAAAAGCTAGACTACTATGTGTCTGAAAAATTATTACCAGTTGATATAGAAGTCATGTAAACCACCCACCAAAGATTTTTCAGGACTGCTCTATTCTCAATCTTGTCAAATTGTGAAACTAGGCATTCTTCTTTATTGTTTGAAAACTATAACCCCCACAAATACAGTTTTTGTTGTTGTTGTTGTTGTTTGTTTCATTTTTTGAGATGGAGTTTCACTCTTGTTGCCCAGGCTGCAATGCAATGATGCAATCTTGGCTCACTGCAACCACCCAGGTTCAAGCGATTCTCCTGCCTCCGCCCCCCAAGTAGCTGGGATTACAGGTATCTGCCACCATACCTGACTAGCTTTTTGTATTTTTAGTAGGGACAGGGTTTCCCCATGTTGGTCAGGCTAGTCTTGAACTCCTGACCTCAGGTGATTCACCTGCCTCGGCCTCCCAAAGTGCTGGGATTATAGGCGTGAGCTACCATGCCCGGCCTCCACAAATATAGTTTTAACCATAGGTTGTAGTGTTAGTTTTAAAGAATAGTGAGTTCAGAACTTCCTCTCTGTGGTCTCAGCAGCAGCAGCAACCCTCTCTCTTAGTCATGCATCCATCCACGACTGCATGCAGACAGACATCCATCCACCTGCCCCTCACATACTGTACCTGGCACTGTTCTAGACTCTAGGCAGACACTGTTAAACATGATGAAATGTCAACTCTTCTGGAACTTACTTTTTGGTAGGAGAAAATTTTAAAATAAGCAAATACATAAATAACTGTCAGTTAATGTGTGTCAGTTAGTGATAAGTGCTATGTTTTTCTTTGAGTAAAATAAATCAAGGGATTGTGATATGAAGTGATTTGGGAGTCTATTTGGATAGTGAGATCAGAGATTTCTAAACGCCTGTTCAGCAGCTATGGTTCTATAGCCAGGACAAGGGACTCCAGCAGGGAGCATTAGGAGCCCAGGAGATTGGGAGGGTCAAGATGACTTATTATCTTGCCCCATGACAGATACTTCTTAATCCCAGAACGGCTCCATCTCACCCTTTTTCTAGAGCCCAGGAGATTAACATGGCTCTTTTCATTCTGTTTTTTTTTTTTTTTTTTTTTTTTTTTTTTTTGAGACAGAGTCTGTCTCTGTGACCCAGGCTGGAGTGCAATGCACAATCTCGGCTCACTGCAGCCTCCACCTCCCGTACGCAAGCAATTCTCTTGCCTCAGTCTCCCAAGTAGCTGGGATTACAGACACGCACCACTTCACCCAGCTAATGTTTGTATTTTTAGTAGAGACAGGATTTCACCATGTTGCCCAGGCTGGTCTTAAACTCCTGACCTCAGGTGATCCACTCACCTCAGCCTCCCAAAGGGCTGGGATTACAGATGTGAGCCACTAGGTCCAACCCCTTTCATTCCTTTCTATCTTTAGTCATTGTTTCTTCCACTAAGAAATGTTCCTCTTCTCTGTTTCACTGCAGGGCAGAAGTCTCAGAGATCTCTCTTCTCTTCTACACAGTTTTATTGTGGCTATCAGAGTGTTTTCTTTGCCTATCATAATAATTATTAGAATACTATACAAAGAGTAAAAAAAAAAAAAAAAAAATTAAATGCCACAAAAGGATATACATAAAAATGAGTTTTTCCTGAGTTACTGCCTTCAAATAATCAATCTCTGCCCAGATTTATAGACATATATATGTGTACAAATTATTTATGTGCTTATTTATAAATCAATATGATTCATATATATATATATTCACTTGTCCATTTATAGAATATATTGTTCTTGTTATATATCTTCTTTTTCATGTAATTGATTTTAGATATCTTTTTATGTTGGCAAATATAATTTACTTATTCTTTTTAATAGCTGCATAGTATTCCATTGCATGGGTGCAAAATAATTAGATTTTTCAATCCAGCTCTTAATAGGCATTTAGGCATTATGCAGTCTTTGTTATTAGAAAAAACCCTGCAATATCTTATAAATGTATGTTGACATGCTAGCTGACTCAAATATTAAGAGTGTGTGTATTAAATTTATGTATTAGGATGACCATAAGAAATTCTGGGGTTTATAGGCCAAAATCAGTCAAAATTGGCAGTGTTATATGGTTTAACCTAAGATACATTGCCAAATTCCTTTCTGAAACTCTCAGCCCAATTTTGTTTATTGGTTTGTTTTTAATTTCTAACAGCTGTTGAAACAGACAAGTAAATGTCTTGGATGCTAAGCTCTGCTGGATAAAATAAGAAAACAGTATGGATCGTAAGCACTACAAAAGCATGGTTTCCTGTTAACTAAATCCACATTTCCCTTCAGGATTATTCCCAGGAAACTGCCTTCCCAATCCCTCAAGTTTTGGTGAAAGCACCATTAGAGGAATTAGGTAGTTGAATAGGGGAGAGGAAGAAATATGGACCTGGACTCCCAGTGGGCTCTAGAATGACATTAGGTAAGTCATTTAATCTCTCCAGTTTGATTCAAATAATGAATACAAATACTACCTTAAAAAATACATGAGACAATGCCTATGGCACTGCCTAGCACAGTATTAAGCACTGAATTCTAGCTGGAATAAATCAAACTTCCCTCCCTCTCCCTTCCTCCCTTGCTGCTGTGCTCTGAATATTCAAACTATGGGGATGTGGCAAGGAAGAGTGTGCCACTCCTGGCCACATGCTTGTATAGCCATACAAGCATTAACATGCATCCGGAACCCATTTCTGCCCTGAAGATATAAGCACTGAGCCATTTCAGTCATCCAACAGGTGCTCACTCTGCCTTACAGGTGAGTGGTATGGGGAATGTCCTCAAAGTCTGGCATCTGGATAAGCCATAATTCAGGACCATTTGGTGTGTGCAGTTACTGGGGAGCCAGTGGATAAGTACAGCTTGTGTCAGTATTACCGTCTGCCACTTGCAAAACATTCTGTGCCCACCAGGAAGCATCACTTCCCTTTTTCAAACTCTTCACTCAGAACATGTCACCAGAGAGAATCCCCCAGCTCCATGAAGCACACTTTCTTGCCTCAGTGTTAGTTATCTTTGCGGAATGCCTTTGTGGTTATTTTCTTGTTGAATTAAAAAAAAAAAAAGAAAACTCAAATGCTGTTCCATATTCTGATGTGGGTCTTACTAAATGTTAATCAATCAGTATTAAATATTAAGGTACAGCACTCTTTTTACAAATGAGAAAAGCGACAATGTGCTTACATGTTTTGGAATAGTGAAGGGAGCACCACAGGAGCTGGGAAGAGACAGGCTTGAGTTTAAAACCTGACATTGGTACTTAATACCATCATTTCTGTCAGCAAATTGCTTCACTTCACTGACCATCAGATTTCCTTTCTGTAAAATTGCGCTAATAACACTCATTAAAAATGCTGGGTTGGATTTCTTGTGTGTTACAAGAGAAAATAGATGTAACGTACCTAACACCTTGCTTGGCACAAAGGAGGTCCTAAATAAATGTTAACATTAATTTATGATTCTCTATATTGATCTGGCACTAGAGATACTTACTTCTGAATACTACCAGAATTTCATTATTGTAGAGGATTTGTATTGCCAGGGATAAGGCAGTGAATATTTTCACAGCACTGATTAAAATATTCTTTTCAGGAGTAGGAAGTGAACTTTTATTCAGTTATCTGGTTGATGTTTAATTTGGGAAAAGTTTTTCGATGGATATAAGAGGATGTGAGAGTGAAGAGATAAGGTATCTTCTGACACCTTCTTGTGACTGGTGTAAAGAAAAGAAAGAATGTGTCTTTTTGAAGTTATTGTTATACTGATTAGAAAGCCCATTTGAGAATGAAAAATATAGATTTAAATTGTATGGAGATGTTCTAATGGTAGGAAGTCTGTAAGTTTATTTTTTTTCCTTTCTTCTATTTTTCTTCTTTTTCTGGGTTATGGGCATAGTAGACTTGGCACCATTAGAAATGTCACTACTTCCTTAGGACTTAAGCCTGTAAAGAGGAGGAAACTCAAATACATATATTTATAATTTTCAGTCAGTTAGGTAGTCCTTCTGTAGGACCTTCATTTCAAAGCCTCATGTACACATCAAACTATAATAAGACCTGCCTTTACTTTATTTGCTAAAAAGTCTCTCTCTTAACATCACCCTGGGGCTCAGGAGCTGGTTTATTGATGTGCAGTATAATTCCAAAGCCCCCTGCTGACCAAGGGAATTTGAATTAAGACTAGGATAGTGGAAGCCCTTGGCTGGACTGGCTCTAATCCTACAGCAATAGTCAAACAACAAATTTATCTCTGGGTATTCTCTGAGTATTATTGGAGCCCCTAGTAATCCTAACTGTGTTTCAAAGCTGTTTTTTCATCTTTATTTTTGTTTTCTGACAAGAGTAGCTCAGTTTCTGGTTTCTGAAGCCCAGTGTTTCTCTAGAGGCCAGATAATCTTTCTGAGCCTGGAATAAGTCAATTATAGCACATTTGGGCCAGCCTATCTCTGTCTTTACCGAAGTCTACTGTCATCCTGATTGGAACACTGAGGGATATACCAGACACTCACTAGAGGGCAGCAAGGGGTCAATGCAATCAATTCTTTTTTTTTTTTTTTTTAATTATACTTCAAGTTCTAGGGTACATGTGCGCAACATGCAGGTTTGTTACATGTGTATATGTGTGCTGTATTGGTTTGCTGCAACCATTAACTTGTCATTTACATTAGGTATTTTTCCTAATGCTATCCCTCCCCCCTCCCTCTCCCCCAACCCCACAACAAGCCCCAGTGTGTGATGTTTCCCGCCCTGTGTCCAAGTGATCTCATTGTTCAACTCCCACCTATAAGTGAGAACATGAGGTGTTTGGTTTTCTCTCCTTGTGATAGTTTGCTCAGAATGATGGTTTCCAGATTCATCCATGTCCCTACAAAGGACATGAACTCATCCTTTTTTATGTCTACGTGGTATTCCATGGTGTATATGTGCCACATTTTCTTAATCCAGTGTATCATTGATGGACATTTGGGTTGGTTCCAAGTCTTTGCTATTGTGAATAGTGCCGTAATAAACATACATGTGCATATGTCTTTATAGCAGCATGATTTATAATCCTTTGGGTATATACCCAGTAATGGGATGGCTGGGTCAAATGGTGTTTCTAGTTATAGATCCTTGAGGAATTGCCACACTGTCTTCTACAATGGTTGAACTAGTTTACAGTCCCACCAACAGTGTAAAAGTGTTCCTATTTCTCCACATCCTCTCCAGCACCTGCTGTTTCCTGACTTTTTGATGATCACCATTCTAATTGGTGTGAGATGGTATCTCATTGCGGTTTTGATTTGCATGTCTCTGATGGCCAGTGATGATGAGCATTTTTTCATATGTCTGTTGGCTGATGCAACCAATTCTTTAGGAACTTTCTGGGCTATATTATGTGCTTTGAAAGATAAAGGGAAAAAAAAAGCCTAATGGTTTTAAAAGTGTATTCCCTACTACTTCTGTCAAAAATACTATGGCATCAGTGATCTATGCATGTAAGTATGTGTGTTTCACCAAAACTGGAATAAAAGAGAAATATAACCTCACTAGTACAATGAGAGGAGACTGTCAATGCTAAGGAATGTATAAGTTATCTTCCTGGAGATAGCCATGTACCTACAAGTGTAAGGGTCCTCAAAGGGAGCCTATCGTGTGTGCCCATGCGAGGAATCAAGTCACCTGTGAGTGGATGTTGAGAGAAAAGGCCTAAAGACCAGCAGTGAGAAATGAGGGATAGTGATGCAACCTCTCTAGTAAGCAGGGGTGACTTGTAGACAATAGATGGCAGGTAAGGAGGTGCTCAACTCCAGCTCATGAGGAGCTGAAGTCCCCCAGCTCCTTATAGATTTCATGTTTGCAGGGAAGACTATCACTCTCATTACCCTCTGATATTGTCTCCTAAGGAAATTTGGGCAAGGGTTGTGAGCATGTTGCTTTGCGGTTTTATGCTATGAGAGATGAGCCTGGCACCTCATTGCACACGGCACATTGGAGGAAGGAAAGTGGGAAGATGGACAAGGGGAAGGACTTTGTAAGACATCACAAGTAGTAACAACTTGGTGGAAGGTGGAAAGGACAAGATGAAGACAAAAAGGGAAGAGTGGTTCAAATCATGCGCCACACAGTGAACATCAAAGGCATAGAGACCAAAGTCTTTGGAAGAGGAGAACATTAAGAACTGTTAAGGAAAATTATGTGAGAGTCACCCCAGGACCTTTCCAAGGAAAAGAGAGGCTTAGCGTTCAGAAGTTGATATAGTTTTGCTGATGAGATTTGAATATGAAAACTATATTATTATCCTTTTTATCGTTACCCTACTTCTTTGAATGTATCTCACAGGACAGTGTGAACTATACAACTTAACTTACAATTAACAGAAAAAAAAATTGCACTTTAATTCCCAAATTTGACTATCAGATGTTCATTGAGGACAAATACAAAATACCATTGTAGAATCTTGCTTTTATTCCCAATACTGCTGGAAAAATATTAATCTCAATTTTAGTTTTTCCCTGTGTATCATCTGGGGACACTTGCATTCGAATCACAAACAGTGAAATCATACAATAATAACTTTAGGAGAAATAATTTAATAACGACTGTAGGGGAAAGATATAACCAAATGTTAGAAGAACATAAAGAAGGGAGAAATTACTTTTTGCCAGAAGAAGCAGGAAAGACTTAATGGAGAAAATGGCACCTGAACCAGTCCTCAAAATACAGATAAGACTTTTACCAACAAAGTTGTGAAAATATGCTAGCAAAAAGGAATGGAATAATTAATCAATACCACCTTGACTAGAGAAGGAGGACTGATGGCTATAATACTGTCAAGGAGATTGAACTCAGATTATAAAAGGCTTTATGCAGAGTGTTAGGGGGGTTGAAATTTACTCAGCAATCACTTTGGCAGGTATCCACACAAAGTCGCATGATCAGAATTGCACTTAAGGATAGTTTCTCTGTCTATAGGACTGAGGCTGAGACTAGAGGCAAGGGTATGTTAGAAAGGAGGCGAAATTGTCCAGGTCTGGGGAAATTAGGCTATGTAAAAAGACAGTGGCGGTGGGAATGGAAAGAAGGGTGATACATGAAACAGACACTAAAGGGGGAACAAGTTGATTGTTAGCTTGAAACTATCAATAAGCTTTATCAATTCTTGTAATGAAACAAAAGTGCTCTCTTCAAAAAACCTTGTATGTTGCAACCACTTAGGATGTGAACAAAGACAATTCATCTCCATTTTCAAGACTCAGTAGTCAACTCAGAGATAGAGACAAGAAGACTTAAAGATGAGAGGAAAATGTCTCATTAACTCACAGTTCCAAAATGTTACAGATAGCTATGGGGTTTTGGTTTCATTTGGTAAAAATCAAACAAACTTTCTTCCTTATTTCTTCTGAAAAAAAAAAAAATCAGATTTACTAAATGATATGTTAAAATGTTTAATTCCATTTATTCTTTAATTTAAACAACACAAAGTTATTTCAATGAGACATCTGATTTTAATACCAAATAATAAAAAACAAAACCTAAACATTGGCCTAACTGAAATGAAGTCTAGTTTAACTGGTTCAGGATTACATTATTTTAATATTCCATAATACTGCTAAAATATCATTCAGTGTTCACTATGTGCTGATTAACCTGAGATCTATAGTAATATTTACATATCAAGGTTTTGAAAAAGTTTTATGACTGACCAAGTCATGACTTTTGGTTTTATACTCCTTAACTGTAAATGTTTCAACCATATGAAATGCCATTCTTTTTTACTGCAATGGAATTTTACATGCCACATTTAAGAAACAGACTTTTCTACATGAGTCTTTCTTGAACTGTAGCATTAAGTTTCCCATATGGCAACAGAAATGACATTTTATTTCTGCTATTTGAGTAATCTGCTTCCAAACAGGAAAAGTGGGAAACAGGACCAAAAAGTCTGTGACACTTACCTTTGGAGCAGGACTTGAGCCATTTAAATCATTGCCGTATGATGTTGTTTGAACTATAATTGCTATCATAATGAGATGCAGGAAGAACAGACGGCCCGAAGCCAAAAAACAGAAGGCCTGGAGCCAAAAGGCCCGGAGCTTGGAAGAGTTCAAGTCCTATCACTTTAGCCCGGTACTAACATACTGCATTCAGGAGACACTTGACTTGCCCCACATAGTTAACAAATTGAATAGCCCAGCTGTGTCTCATGTATGTTTTCTGCTTTCCAATCTTGACAGATGCATATGTTCCAATGGTTCTCTGAAAAATATTTCTTAACTACCTGCCATGGCTGTTTTTCAGTCACATGTCAGCCCTACTAGAGCTTATCAATAATTTAAAACAAAAATATGGAAAACAGTAATGAGACCTTTGCAGTCATTGTATTATCAGGCAGGAAAAATGAAGACATGATAATGAGGAAACATTAGTCTGATTATTACAGGAGGGAGATGTTCTCAATCTTTTGTGGTGCTGCATCAGCCACAGTTACCTCCCCAGTAGTGCTTCAGATCATAAACAGCTTGGAGATAGCTGGAGTTCTTCCTAATTCGATTCTCTCTTGTTATTTCATGTTTTATCAGAGTTAAAGAAATATGCACCCGAAATCTCATCAGGGCAGCCAAGATATTTCTAGAGATATTTCTCCAGGCCTTGCGATGGCTTCTCTTTAGTTTCACTATGGACTCAGTGGCTGAGAAAGCTCTCCTCTCCCAGTCTCATCTCTCAGCATTCACTTGCATTCACCTAAAATGGTCCACTGGAGTGCATGGGAGTCTTTACTGGTCTTTGGTTTATGTGAGTGAAATCTCCTGTTAGTTCCTCCAAGCTGGAAGGAGCGATCAAGAGAAGGGAAAAGATAAAACTGAATGGAAGTGGTTAAAGGGAAACCAATGAGAAATCCATTTGGAAATCTGACTAGATTGGTGAAGACTTTTTTATTTTAAGAGAAAATAATGTGATTCTGATGTGTGGGTTGAATGAAGAATGAATGCATTATGAGAACAGGGTGGAGACTCAGATTAATCAAAAAGATGCCTAACATATATGTTATATGTTCTCTGGGAGATGTAACGAAGGGGAATTTCAGAAGCAGTGGATATCTCAAGGTACAGGCAGCTGAGGTGATGACTTTTTACCTCAGCACTACAAAGGTTTTAACCTTCTGGGTGCTGGCTGCTCTTTTCCTGGGAAAAGCACAGCTTTCAGTGAACCAACAAATGGTTTTAAGGTGTTTGCAGAGAGAAGGAAGACTGAGTCCATAGTAACGGCTATATTATGATCAACAGTGCTATTTTGTTTCTTCCCCAAAGTTTCTGTTTATGTCTCACAGCCTTTATATTGACTTTTTAAGAACTCAGCCAGTTGGCCAGTGGCCATGGTAAAATTGCACCACCAGCAAGTATAAATACATCCCAACAGTGGACACATCTTCAGTATTCTACTTAAACTCAGTTTTCCATTTGAAGTGTCATGTGGTTATGGGTGAATAGAGAACATTATTTAAGAAAGAATGATTTGTTCAAAATAGTGTCCAAATACTAACCTACATTATGGAGCAACCATCAGTATCATTAAGAAATTTCGTTCGCTTTTATTTTTAAAAACCTGTAGCATGCTACATCATTTACACATTAATATTTAACTCTCTGAACATTTGGCTCATGTACAGAAAATCATATGATACTTTTTCTTTGAGAATGAGAAGGAAAGAAAGGACAGCGATTGAAGGAGAATCCAGGAGAGGGAAAACACATTCCTGCTGCTAGCCTTCCCATTTTCTCCACCTACTCTGTTCCAAACCTAGTTAACATAAGCTAACAAATATTATAATTAACAAAACTGTGTTGTTTTACAGGTGACTGCGCTTAGCAATTTGTGTATTTTCGCTGAATCATTCTTTAAAACAAATGTGTGAGAAAGATATCGCTATCTTAAAAAATAGGAAATTGAGGGGAAACAGTGTTTAAAAACTTTGCCCAAGGTCACATAGGCCATGAGTGAATAAGCTGGGATTCTTCCAGGTCCATCTGACTCCAGACCCCAAGTTCTGGCCAGAAGCTCCTCTAACGGCTGACCCACCGGGAAATAATTTCCTATTACACTTATGTAAAGAATTCTCTCATGCGCCTAAAAGAAAGAGATTTACTCTATACAGTTGGTTGAACTAGAATAACTTTGAAGATCAACAAGCTTAGAAATGCTTTTTTCTTTCTTTTAACAGAAGAAAAACAAGATGACAGGATATAAAACAAAGAATCTATGATTTTTGTTTTCAAATGCACATTTTCAATTTAGTGACATAATAGCTTAAGTCTTCTTTTGGACTATTGATTTTCCTATTATTATGAAATGTGACATGTGATGCTAAATTATACATATATACATACATATATATTTGAAAATCTACTTCCTTACAGATCTTACCTTTTTAAAATGTAAAACATTTTTAAAAGCACCATTTTACCATTTTTTGCATCTTCCATACATTATATTAGTATTTTGGATATATATCCACTGCCAGATTCTTATATTTTATAGTTGCAGGAAGCTAATATTCCAAGTGGAATAATTTGGTGTTGTTACTTAACTCTGAAAAAGCATGAAATACAGCAATCATTTGTGATAAATCACTGACTTTCTACTAAGGTGACTAGGCCATTATTTTCTTATATTAGGCAAAAAACCAAATGCAGCAATCCAGAATTGTATCCCATTTAATGTTATTTGCAAGAATGATTAACCAGGATTTCAGGGGCACTTACATAAACAGCTGTTTCTTGTATTTTCCAAGTAATAAAACCTCTTAGTTTGGCATCTTGCAGGGAAGCCATTAGACCCACCCTGGTGCCACTGGAATAATTGAGGTCCCATAGGGAGAGAACACCTACCAACAACAAGAGGCAAGGGATAGGGTAGATTGAGGACGAGACCTGGATTGGAAGTTCAGAATGAAATTCCCAACCAGTAAGAAAGTAGAGGAGCCCAGAGCCTTCAGAGGCAAAGGGAGGTGTCCAGAATCATTTATTTTTTGGTTTGTTTGTTTCTTTATTCATTGATTTCTTTATTTTGAAGGGTGAAAACCTTTCAAATAATTGTCCCAAAATATTACTAATAATTCATTTATTTCTTTATTTTGAAGAGTGAACATGTTTCAAATACCTTACTGAAATATTAATAATGATGGAGTAACAGTCTTGAGTTTTCAGAAGTATATGATGTACTAATAAATACCATCTAAGCAATCACAAATGTATGTTTTCTTACCAGGCATACAAGAGCTAGAGTCCTTCACACTAAAGGCTTCTACAAAATGCAAAAGCAGCAATAAACAGAATTGATATTTACATTAACATTGTACATAAAATCCAAAAGTCGGCATCCTATATTTTTAATATCAATGTACATATCACACTTTATTTTTAATGTTAATTTTCCATTAATTTTCCATCTCTCCCCAAAAATGTAAGATCTGTAAGGAAGTAGATTTTCAAATATATATGTATGTATATATGTATAATTTAGCATCACATGTCACGCTGAATACCAAGGAGTTTACTGACAACACTGAGAGTTTCTTGAAGAATTAATTGATGGTTTCTTTTTACCGCCAAAAAATCTCTGAGCCAAATTTTCTTCTATCCAATTTTTCTTTAATTTTTACCTCTTTCTACTCAATTTCAAATTTATTATCATAAAGAGAGATGCTGAAGGGATCTGCTTTTCTATCTACTATAGTGTGAGGGTGCTTGTGTGGCAACATTTTACTGTTGTTCTCTGCTGCTCTCATCAATGCATTAAAAGGAAGGGAATTCTACACAGGAATACTTAAACAATCAATAAAATGCATTCACAAGCAAGAATGATGTGATGGAGTCACTGCAATTTGATTAGTTGCCTTTTCATTCTTCGTAGAGACAACCTTTACTGATATCATTAACCAGACAAAACACAGGTTTGATGCAGCTCTTTTAACCGCTGAGCTTGGTATTGATTGAGAAGCAAGATCTGAGATTTTGTTAGTGGTGAGCTGTTTACAGAAACTGGAGGTCCATTCCTCCTCTTTTATTCAGTCCCCAGAGTAATTGTTTTTTTTTTTTTTTTCACCAGCAGTGAATACAGAGGAGAAACCAAGGACATTTTCTGACTTTTGTTTCTATGAACAAAAGCTATTTGGGTGAGGGATCACTTTCTGAATGCTCACAAGGAGAGAGGCATTCTATGTTAATAATTTTGGTATGGCATAAGTAGATCTCCTCTTCGTTATTGTAATTCTCAAAGATCTCTCTTTGTACAACTACTTATTAGCATTTGCACTTCAGAAAGTTTATACTAATTCTGCCTGTGTTTATGTTTAAACAAACCAGTAATGCTTGTTCCTTGCCCCTTGAAAGGCATATGTTATCATAGAGAAGATCTAGAGATTTTTACCTTATCTAGAGATTTTGGCCCAAATGGCTGATTAACTTTGAGGTTTATCTGTATCTGCTTCCAGGCAATAGAAGAGGAACATTTGTTAGGCCTTTTAAGTGAATGATTTAGCATAAGAATCACACTTTACATTTTAATTCCTGAAACTAATGTTTAAATGAAAGTAAACTCTTTGACTGAATACACTATACATGCTAGAAAAAAAGCTGTGTTTGGTGAAAGGTAGCTGTTGCTTAAAACTGTATGTTTTAACTTAGTATGGTGAGCCTGACTTGAAAATAATTTTATGGTGTGGGAATTGGATTGTGTAGTGAGTAGAATATTAGAGCACACCTGTGAGTGGCATTAAAATGTTTTTGTTTTAACTGATTCATAGACTAAGCTTAGAGCATGTAGGTGTGATCTATGGATTCAAGATAAATAATTAATGTTTATCCAATAAGCACTAAGAAAAATGAGCTGAAAGATTCACTAAGGTCCATGTAATAAAAAGATTTTGGGGACAATATGGAAAAATAATTAGGTATGAAAAGGGTTTATATATTTTCTTACATCTCCAAGCATGATAGTAGTTTAAATAGAGAGTTGTCGGCATATACTACTCTTTCCAAGCTTCTGGTATATTAAGAAAGAATATAATTAGATTAAAAATTACTGCTTACTTGAAGTTTCAGAGGGATAAAAGTAACAAAATAAGCATGGAAAGTAATGGCAATAGTAAGAATGGATATAAGTGTTTATCATGAAAATTGAAAATATATTCTCTAATTCTAGGTTTAAAAGACAGAGATCAGCTTTTCATACAATAAGTACATTGATAAAAATCAGTGATAACCACTCTCTCTTAAAACACAAAACTTACATACAGCACAGTTTTTTGGTTATAAAGGCTGACAGCAGAGCAAAAATAAATTTACACTCAAATGCATAGTTGTTTTTTGCTTTAGGGTGTTGTTAGATTTTTTGTAATTTTTTTTTTTTTTTTTTTTTTTTTTTTTGCCAGCAGGAATTTATTTTATTTTCACCCTTATGAATTATGGGGTACAAATTTTGAAATTGTTTATCCATTGCACTTAATCATTAGTCAGATTTTTTTTTTTTTTTTTTAGACGGAGTCTCGCTCTGTCACCCAGGCTGAAGTGCTGTGGCCGGATCTCAGCTCACTGCAAGCTCCGCCTCCCGGGTTCACGCCATTCTCCTGCCTCAGCCTCCCGGGTAGCTGGGACTACAGGCGCCGCCACCTCGCCCGGCTAGTTTTTTGTAGTTTTTAGTAGAGACGGGGTTTCACCGTGTTAGCCAGGATGGTCTCGATCTCCTGACCTCGTGATCCGCCCGTCTGGGCCTCCCAAAGTGCTGGGATTACAGGCTTGAGCCACCGCGCCCGGCCCTGTTAGTCAGATTTCTTGTACTTCACAATCTCTTCTCAGCCTAAAGTAACATCAACAAGGTGATACAAAATCAAAATATTTAGAGCCCAGGAGGAAAAGTCATCAAAATCATGTCCCTATTTCCTAATCCTGAATATTGTGAGTGAACCATTCTTCTATATATAAATGAAGTACAGATGGGGTACAGGGACTGGCAATCACATAAACTGACACACAAAAAAAGAAAACATAGAGAAGGAGACAATCATAACAATATTAAAAGAAGAGTTGAGAATTTTCTGCACTTATATAGAGGTCTTGCAACTTAACACATGAAAATAATTCCTTGCTCTTAAGCTGCCATAGCACTTCTAGGTTTTTAAAATTGAACTATCCTTTGTAGGTTATTAATGTCCAGATCTTTGCCATTCGCTAGCAGCAACATTTGGGAACTTATTAAAAATTCAAATTCTTGGATCTCTACCCTGGAGCCAGAATCAGAATCTGCATGTTTAAGCAGATTCCCAGGTGATTCCTATGCATGTTAAAGACTAATATGACCCCGCATCTATTGGCAGAATATGCACTTGTTCCTTGGAGACTAAAGACAGTGAACAATGAAACAGCATGTAAAAAAACAGATGAAAAATCTTCTGAGATGAAAGCATAAATAGGAGGAAATACAAAATTCCCCTTTTATGCCAAGTGCTTCCCACTTGAGAATAAATCACTAAGGTCATTTAACCACAAACTACAGTGGGTTCACCTGCGTTTCACGGCTTCTCAAAGTCAAACAAACACTCTCACAATTTTAATGTTTAGCAAATACAGTCATGCACTGCATAACAATGTTTTGGGCAACAACAAACTGCATATATGATACTCTTCCCATAAGATTATAATACTATATTTTTACTGTCTTTTCAATGTTTAGTTATGTTTGGATACACAGTATTTACCATTGTGTTACAACTGCCTACAGTATTCAGTACAGTGCTATACAGGTTTGTAGCCTGGAAGTAGTAGATTATACCACATAGCCCAGGTGTGTAGTAGGCAATACTATCTAAGTTTGTGTAAGTATACTCCGCAACATTCACACAACGTAAAGTTGCCTAATTGCATTTATCATAATGCATCCCCATTGTTAAGCAATGTATGACCATAGTTGTAAATGATATGTGTTTATTCTTCCTAGCTGAAGTCTTCAGGTAATAACATTTTAATGTTTTGATTATGAGTAAACTTAAATGTCTCTCCAGATTGCACTGCTGCCAACTGACCATTTTTATATAGATACGTCCTTTTTAGGTATAGTTTGTTATGTATGTATTATGTCACCATCATACACATATATACACACAAGAGAGACATACATACACCTCACACGTTCACATGTGAATGCTTCATCTCCTTTATTACATACCCTAAAATTACAGCATGCTTTATGGAATTGCTGTGGAAGAGGAAGAGGGGTTGTCTGTATGAGTCATAAACACTGGAAACTTGAACAGAGCATCCCAACAACAACAACAAAAGCAAACCGAGTACCTGGGAGGGACGAAAAATAAAAATGATACCTGTTCTCTGGCATATAGATTACCCCAAAGGGGAAAATTATTAAAGAAAAAAGAAACAATGTTTTAAATTTTCAGTAGCATATTTTAGTCATGGTAGAACAAAATATTTTCTAGCTGATGTTAACAGGTGTCATGTATTATTGCAGTGAGAAAGGCTCTTAGCAAACTATGACATTCTTGATCAAAGTTAAACTCTGTTACCCTTGTTTTTATCTGCCAAATGATCCTGATGTGTGAACTGGGGAATAGAGTGCATGTTTGTATATATAATGCTACAATGCTTACACTATTAACTTCTGTTTATAGCTTGGCCTTTGGAAATGGCTGTTGGGGAAAGGAATTGCTCTAAACTTGAAAATCTTGAGGCATTCTGAAAGATAAACAGTGTTTTACCAAGGTGGGAAAGGTGTCAAAGAGACTTGTCCTTGCAGTCTCAAAAAAATAGACTGTTTAGATGCGGCTGCTGTGTTAACCATGAGAAAAGAGAAATAAATTGGCATGACAATTTGCAATCATGTTATAGCAAAATGTTAGCAATAATTAAAAAGAAAGATGAGAGCAAATGAAACCAGGATGGCAAATATAGTTTGATTTTTTTAATCCAAAATCTGAAGATTGGATTTAAAAAAATGTGAAAATCTAAAGTCATCCACAAGTACCCAATTGTATAAGGACTTAAGGAAACCATAAAATCAGTGTTTATGAGCTCAAAGATAGAGTGATAATACAGCAGGAAAAGAATGCTTCTTCTGAGTTGAGCAGGCAAAGTAAAATCTGAAAAAAGCCTTGTCAAATCTAAAAAAATCAAGTATGATAGCCGGGCGCGGTGGCTCACGCCTGTAATTCCAGCACTTTGAAAGGCTGAGGCAGGCGGAGTACGAGGTCAGGAGTTTGAGGCCAGCCTGACCAACATGATGAAACCTGTCTCTACTAAAAATACAAAAATTAGCCGGGCGTGGTGGCGCACCCATGTAATCCCAGCTACTCAGGAGACTGAGGCAGGAGAATTGCTTGAACCCAGGAGGCAGAGGTTGCAGTGAGCCGAGATTGTGCCACTGCACTCCAGCGTGGGTGACAGAGTGAGACTCCATCTGAAAAAAGAAATTTAAAAAAAGTGATAGAAACAACTAAAGATTAGATCACTTGTGTAGGGGAGAAAAACTTCCTCCTCTATCCTTTTAGGGTCTCCTGCTGGACCTAAATATTAAACTGACATCAAACATATTAACATCTCTTAGTCTCAGATAAGGTAAATTCAACAAAGATACTAGGATTAATAGACCCTAAAAATGTTGATTGGAATGATGACACAGACACTATAGAGTCTAATTTATAATGAAGGATGAGGGTCTTTTTATTGCCGAATGGTCAAATAGTGATGTTGAAAAATATAGTATTCATATTAGAAATAGTCATATCCTGATGAAAAAACAGTGATTAAAAGACATTTAAAAACGCGATGATTGAATACTTGATAAAAGGAGGAATGGATATAAGGGAAGTCAATTCACATGTGGTCATTTCCTAGCAGTTTCTCCCAGATTAATGAGATTAGGGTCATTGGTGTGATTCATCCATTCATTCAAATCAGTAAACATATATTAGGTACTCATTTTGCTAAGCATCTTGACTCTTAGTAATGTATCATTGCACTTGTTTTTCTTAACCTCCTGATAAGTTTTACAGTTAAACCTGAGGGTTTAAGGATGGAGATTTTTTTGATGGGAAGAGAAGACACATTTATTGTTTTGCTTGTTTCCTTGATTTTAAATGTCAACAGGCCGGGTGTGGTGGCTCACGCCTGTAATCCCAGCACTTTAGGAGGCCAAGGCAGTGGATCACCTGAGGTCAGGAGTTAGAGACCAGCCTGACCAACATGGAGAAACCCCATCTCTGCTAAAAATACAAAATTAGCTGGGCGTGGTGATACACGCCTGTAATCCCAGCTACTTAGAAGGTTGAGGCAGGAGAATTGCTTGAATCCAGGAGGTGGAGGTTATGGTGAGCGGAGATCGCACCACTGCACTCCAGCCTGGGCAACAAGAGCAACATTCCATCTAAAATAAATAAATAAATAAATAAATAAATAAATAAAGTCAACAAATTTAATAAATATGGCAAGAATTGGAATAAAGATAATGTTTTCTTTCCAAAAACCCATTTGTGGATATACATATGTGTGTATGAGTGTATATATATATATATATATATATATGGATAGATATTGATAGCTTGATATCTCAATGGATACACAGCAAATTGTTAGTAGTGGTTAATCCTGTCTTTTTTCTTTCCTTTTTTCTTTTTTTTTAGAAAGAGTCTCACTCTGTCACTGGGCTGGAGTACAGTGGTGCCAATCTCAGCTCACTGCAACCTCTGCCTCCCAGGTTCAAGCGATTCTCCTGCCTCAGCCTCCCGAGTAGCTGGGATCACAGGTGCCAGCCACTATGCCCAGCTAATTTTTTGTATTTTTAGTAGAGACTGGGTTTCATCATGTTTTCAAGGCTGGTCTTGAACTCCTGACCTCGTGATTTGCCCACTTTGGCCCCCCAAAGTGCTGGGATTACAGGCATGAGCTACTGCGCCTGGCCAGTAGTGGTTAATCCTTAAGAATAGTATTGGTGAGGGTAGAGAAGGTAGGAACTTTAAATTTTACATGATGTATACTTATATATTGGGGTTGGCCAATACCCCAGCACTAATGGGCAATTTATTTTCCTAACCACATTTGTGTGTCTAGGAACTTGTCAAAGAATACAGACCAAGGAAGGGCCTCCTCTATTCATTTCCAGCATTCTACCTTATAAATGTGGATTCACTCTTATTGTAAAAATGACAGTGTAGAGGAGCATCTTTACACTTCTGGGAGAAATCTTCTTCTGTATAAACTCAAGAATCTTAATCCTCAGTGTGTTTGGGAGCCCAGGTAAGCTTAATATTTAAAAATTATTCAGCACAGTGTGGTATCGCATTTTATATCTAATGCTTTCTCCTCTAAGAAAATTCTAATAGTCCTCCTATTATTCACAAAATAAATGTCTCCCAACTTCCTGGGTTTGTTTTCTTGGGAGTCTTGGAAATCATTATTGTTGTTACCATTACAGTTGTTTTCTCAATAACTGCTTGTTTTAATTTCTTTAGAATACAACAGATATCCTCTCAATCCTCCAAGATAAATAAACCTTAAGCAAATTTAAAACATATGGGAGATAATTATCTCAGACAATAGTTGAATTTCACATCTGAAAGAACCTTAAGAATAATCTTACTAAATCCCCTTATTTTATATAGGAGAAAACAAAGTCTCCATAAAGTGAAATGTTTTGGCCAAGGTCAAACAGCTACTTGCTGACAGAACCAAGTTTGGAAACCTAATTAATTTTGACTGATCTCTCCTGTCTGTACCTGGGAATGTTTGCTTTCCACACTGTGCCTGTCCTCCCCTTGGCCTAACCGAGTATGGAAACTTGCCATTTAAGAACGTGCTCACCTCAGAGGAATGTTGCAGGGGTGGGACAGGAGAGCAGTTGGGTGTTCATTAATATTGACTTACTAATGGTGACATTGAACACAATGAAGAAATAAAGCCTGTGCTTATATTTTAAATAATCAAAAGTAGTAGATGGGGCTCCCATCTACTACCAATATCTTTATATTTCATAGCCACAGTGTTTGCAAATATGTTATTTTATATGGGAGAGTACACACTGTATATCTGTGTATTAGACTTATTTAGAGAAACAAAACCAAAAGGAGACATATACATATATAGAAGGAGATTTCCTAGGAGGGATTGGCTCACACTATTATGATGGCTAAGAAGTTCCATGAACTTCTGTAGGCTGAAAGCCCAGGAAACCTAGTGGTATAGTTCCAGTCTAAGCCTAAAGGCCTGAGAACCAGAGGACCCAATGGTGTAAATTCCAGTCTGAGTCTGAGGGCCTGAGAACCAGTTGTACCAATGTCTGAGAGAAGGAGAAAATAAATAAATAAATCCTTCCTCTGCCTGTTGTTCATGTCCTCAGCAGATTGCATTATGCCCACTCAAACAGGTGAGGGCCATCTTCTTTACTCAGTCTCCTAATTCGAAGGCTAATGATCTCTGGAAACACAGTCACAGACACAATCAGAAATAATGTTTTACCAGCTATCTGAGCATCACTAAACCCAGTCAAGTTTACACATAAAATTAACCAACACAGTCCGTTATCCGTGAATGTCTTTAAAAGAGAAGCCTCATCATTTTGCATTGTTCAAAACCCCCCCTTTTTTTTTTGGAGATGGAGTCTTACTCTGTTGCCCGGGCTTGAGTACAGTGGCACAATCTCAACTCACTGCAACCTCTGCCTCCTGGGTTAAAGCGATTCTCCTGCCTCAGCCTCCCGAGTAGATGGGACTATGGGTGCCCAGCTAATTTTATATTTTTAGTAGAGACAGGGTTTCACTATGTTGACCAGGCTGTTCTTGAACTCCTAACCTCAAGTGATCCACCCACCTCAGTCTCCCAAAACGCTGGGATTACAGATATGAGCCACTGTGCCTGGTTTTTCTATACCATTTTAAAATAAAAATAAACCGTGGCACTAAAATAATAAAATATTACAAATAGTTTATTAATCTGGCCTTTATTATTGACTATAATGTGTCCAAATTGTGTTAAGAATCTCCTGACTCAGGAGCTAGTTGCTCTAAGACCTATGACTTCATTCTTGATACTATCATCTTTAGGTAAGTATTAATTCCAACTTCATAGGTAGGGTGACATGTGTCCAGGTTTGCCTGTAAGAGTCTTGAATTTTATCTGCAGTCTCATTGTCATTAACAGCAGTGCCTCCTCTCACTCGTAGAGAGTTAAGGTTTAGACAGTAAGGTATAGGGTCATCCATAGGGGGTATAAAATATGTTAGAGAAGGAATTTTTCTATTCCAACTTTAAAACAAATCTCAGCATTTTCTCTTGTTTGAGCTGTATCTGCCCCTTTCTGTATTCAATGTCTAAGTTTTACTTCCTGCCTTCCTAGATTCACTGAAACTCCATATTTGATTTGATGGAACTAGGGTATCTGCCAAACTGACTTTCATTCTGGTTTCCACTGGCTGTCCTACTATAGTGTGTGAAGAAGTCTTCCAGGCGTAAAGACAATTAGATTATCAAGAGGAATTTGATGAAGGATTTGTACTTTGCAAAGTAGCTAAATATGTAGTTCCATAGAAACCATGCAAATACAATTGTTTATGTATAGAATCTCATATTTGGACATGCTGATGCCTAGGAAACCTAATTTTCTGCCCATGAAATTTCCTAAGATATTGCCAAATTGTACTCCAAACAATGTCTTTGAGTCTAGTCACCCAATGTCCAAGTTTTAGAAATGTCCAAAATGTATGCTGCCCTTAAAGAGACAGGCAGTTTAGTGTAAAATATACGTGCCTCATAGACAGATGAATGTGATTTTAAATTGTGCAATCACTCTTTTCAGTTATATGCCTCAGTTTCCTCATCTGCAAATAGAATGTATGAAAAATGTCTTTTACATAATCAATTCTTATAAAATACTAGTTTAATCCATTTTTCTGTAATTATTTTATGGAGATATTGGGAGATATTGGGAGTAAGTTTGCCTTCTAACATCTTTCTACCTGTAGTAATTTTAAAATAAACTTTAGGGCCATCTCTCTCTCTCTGTCCTTCTTGCCTATTTTCAGACTTCCTATTTTCAGACATAGAAATGTCACAGTCTTTTAGACAACCTGTCCCTGAATTTTCTCTTCACTTAGCATTCTAAAACCACAATATCCCTTATATAAAATCTTTCAATGGATACCCATTTCCTTGAGGATAAAAACCAATCTCCTAGGCTGGGCGTGATGGCTCACGCCTGTAATCCCAACACTTGGGAGGCCAAGGCCAGTGGATTACCTGAGGTCAGGAGTTTGAGACCAGCCTGGCCAACATGGTGAAACCCCGTCTCTATAAAAAGTACAAAAATTAGCTGGGCACAGTGGCAGGCACCTGTAATCCTAGCTACTCAGGAGGCTAAGGCAGGAGAATCGCTTGAAACCAGGAGGCAGAGGTTGCAGTGAGCCAGGATCGCACCAGCCTGGACAACAAAGTGAGACTCTGTCTCAAAAACTTTCTGCATACTTTATCTATCAGTCTTGGTTTTCCATTCCACATGCCAGCTCTATAGAACTACTTGAAGTGACCCAGGTGTACCCTATCTCCTACCTGGAATGTTAATCCTGTCCTTCTTCATTCAAATTGTGTTTTGGTTTTATCTCCTCAAGGCAGCCTTCCTTGGTTACTTCCTGTCTTAATTCCCTGCTGCTTCCAGGCTCTCCTGTGAAGTAGTGCTTACCTCCACAATAGTCTGTAAATGTCTCCCACCTCCAAAAACAAAGGTTTCTGAGGCAGGAGTTAGTTTTCTTTGTACCCAAGCATTTGGCACATTATATGGTCTCAACAAATACAGGAACGTCAATACAAGGAAGAAGAAAGGAATTTTTACTTTATTTTCCTGGGGAAATTTGTATTCTGAATAAGAAATGTTATCATCAATGAGATAACAAGAAGTTATTACAAAAACTTCATAAGCTAGCACAAGGCCTTGTCCACAGAGGCAATTAATAAATATTTTAGTTTTGATCCATTGATGAAATAAATGCCATTTATATACGTAGATTAATGTATAGTCAATACAATAGGAAAATATAGCACTTTTTGTTTTAATGACTTTAAATGAAATTATTTGCCTCTGAGTGACACCAGTGCTCAGGCAAGAAATTCCCTCTCCCTGGTTGTCCCAGGAGGAGGGCTGTCATGGCACTTAGGGAAAGCCATTCTCTTCCTAACAAAGAATCACCCTCTCCCACTCTGGCCATCACATGACCACCTCTCTGATGTGGCCGTACTTGAAGTGTGGTGAGTCAGTCACATTATCCCACAACGTGTCTGAGCCCCAGGACCCAGAGAGGCTGACTCACTAGAACAGGTAATTAGGAAGCAGTAGGACATGAGACAGGAGAGGAAATCTAATTTACAGTTCACTGGAGGGCTCTGAAAGAGTGTGCAGCAGAACTTAGATGGGAGATTAAATTATCTGTGAGCTCACCTCTCCAAAATTATTTGGTCTTCCTCCTTTTCATTTAGAAAACATATGTTGCAAGTGCAAAGATTTAGCCTTTGCTCCTGAAGAGTTGGCAGGTGAGGGCAGCTTCTTAAAACCACCTGGAAAGGATAGAATTAGCTCTAGGCTATCTACTGTTTCAGTAAGAGAAATTACTGCAGAATTCAGGAAATGAAAGAGATTTCTGGAAGCTCTTAGGACCTCTAGTAAATGTAATCACATATCTAGTTAGGTACATATATCCACGGATGATACTCTGGCAAGTCAAGATATTAGCTGGCCTTTGTGTTAATACAATTCGAAAGGTTACAGGTATCTTATGTAGATAAAACTATTTAGGACCCAACTGGGGCTCTTTCCTCATTTCCTGTCATTCCTAGCTGCTGGAGCCAAGGAGAGATTTGCAGTGTTAAATCAATTGCGAAGTAGATTAGATTTTGCTTTCATGTTTATGGACTTACGTTAAATGTTTGTTGACAGAAGAACAGTAGCCCATGCAGAAAGTATAATTAATTCATTAAAGAAATATTTATCAAATGCCTGTTTTATTCTAGATACTGTTCTGAACATTAAGAGTAATGTGGTTCAAAAACCTAAATCTTAGGTTTCTAATCTTATTTATATATCGTGATATCTTTCTGATCTGATAAAACTTACTCTAGAGGAGACATAGCAAACAGTTCAACTGACTACTAAAATGGATAGTAAGTAAGGAAGAACAAAAGATCATTTCAGATATAGAAAGTGCTATGAAAGAAAATTAAAATGGGGAAATGGGATGGAGAGTATATGTGGGTGGGAGGATGCTTAACCAGAATGGTCAGGAAATCTTTTTTTCTAAGGAGGTGGCATTGGGTAGCATCATCCTGAATGATGAGAAGGAGACCATTCTGCGAAAATATAAGGGAGGAGCATCCCACAGAGATGTGATAGCAGGTTAGGAAATTCAGTAGATGTATTAATCAGTTTTTATGCTGCTGATAAAGACTTACCCGAGACTGGGTAAATTTATAAAGAAAAAGAGGTTTAATGGGTTCACAGTTCCATTGGCTGGGGAGGCCTCACAACCATGAGGGACGGTTAAAGGCACATCTTACATGGCAGCAGGCAAGATAGAATGAGAACCAAGTGAAAGGGGTTTCCCTTTATAAAACCATCAGATCTCGTGAGACTTGTTCACTACCATGAGAACAGTATGGGGGAAGCTGTCCCCATGATTCAATTATCTCCCACCAGGCCCCTCCTACAACACCTGGGAATTATGGGAGCTACAATTCAAGATGAGATTTGGTTGGGGACACAGCCAAACCATATCAGCAGGAAAGATAAACTGAAGCTAAATCATGTAGTACATAGGAGGCCAAGGTCAGGCATTTGTATTTATACTGAGGGCAATGGGAGATTGTGGTAGGGCTGAAGCAGGGGAATTATGGGAAATCACTGGACAATGAAAAGCAAGAGAACAATGGAAAACCAATGGAAGGAATGAAGGAGAGTAATCATGGGAAATTGTTCAACAGCAAAGCAGGGGAATGACGGGAAAGATGAGAAATCATGGGTACAAGGAGGGGAATGATGATTCTGATTCTCTGAGGAGAATGAACTGTGAGAGGTGTACGCATGTGCTGGAATTGGTTTAAGAGAGTTGATGCTTGAGATTTTTATGTGTGTCAGTTTCTGTTAAGAACTTCCATGCATGAAATTTGCCCCCAAGCATAGAATATTAGAATCTAGTAGCTGTTCATGTAGTCACTACTCTTCACTGCATCACCAAAGAACTCTCTGGGATTTCTTAGTAAAAGCCTTCTTCTAGTGTTACTATAAACCTGAAAACTGAGAGGAGGAGATCAAGAGTTAGAGAATTCTGACTGCCTTCCCTATGTTAATATAGCCTGCCCTGGAGTTCACCTCTGCTGGAAGTATTTCTCCCATCAGTGAAATTCAACACCACAGGGCAAACCTTCAAAATACAGTGACTATTCCCCACTAAACTACACTAGTATTCTGAAATTCGGAGCATTCCCAGAGTAGGGCAACCTGGAGTGCGTCCAAGGACCCTAAATACAGCAGAACACCAGTTTTAAAAATGGTTGCAAAAATGTTGTGCCGTTTTAGATTGTAATTGGATCACATATTGACAGCACATACTTCCCTTCCAATGGGTAGAGATGAGCTATGCCGAGAATTTCGAAGTAGCTTTGAAGGCCAATTTCCTATTGCTTTCACTGGTCACTAAAATTGCTAGTTCCTTCTTTGTTTAGCCTATTTTAGGAGACTTTGGTTCTTGAATTCAATACCCGTAATCTATTGTCTATGGCTCAGACCACTCCTGTTCTAAACAATCTGTTTGTCCGTGACTTCTCTTCACTCTTTCCTTCCTTCCTGCAGCCACTTAACCCTCTGAATCACCTTGACTCATTCCATGTAAAACTCTATGTCTCCTCAAGGCCTACTACCTTTCAAGGTCTTACTCATATTTCCTTCCTGCTCTTTCTAACGGACTAAAGGTAAAACTGTCAACATCAAAAGTAAAGCTTAAGAAGTAAGAGGAAAATATGGAATATTTTTAGCAAATGCAAGTAATTTGTATCAATGTGTCCAACTCTTGTCACATTTGACATATTAATGTTGCTTAACCTTTGCATAGGGCCCAAATAGACATAATCAAAAGAGACTAAAAGGAAAATAGGATGCTGTCATTGTGTCAAAAACCATGAAGTATGGTTTTCCAAAATTTCTTTCTCAACATTTATGTTTTGAATCTCAGTTGCTTATTTGTCAGCATTAGAAAAGTGCTATCATACCCATTAATTTCTCAACATTTTGGAAAATATGTTCCAGAAAATCTAATTGTCATTTTAAATATTAATTACACTTTTATAATTACTTGGTCATAAGCATACTACTTTCTGCCAAAGAACAGAGCAAGCATAGATGCCTTAAAAGTAGATGAGAAATATTAAAACCAAACAGTGTATTTCTGAGTTAAAGAATGGTTAACAATTTGAAAATAGGCCTTGAATGATCTGAGCATTTCTCATTGTGTCTTGGAATTACAAAGTGTAAAGTAGATTTTGCTTTAAAATTTAAGGAGCCAGATCAAATGGAAAGATTAATAGTGGCCAGAGTGATTTCAATGTGGCCCACCTCATATTTTGGTTTACTCGACCCAGGCAGGATGTTTTAAGGTTAGAGCAACCCAATAGATAGGATATAAATAAATTGAGGACACGTGTTTGAAGTGTGAGAATGAATAAAGAAATAGTTATAGAGAATTGACCTTATTTCCCATGCAAATGCTTTGATTTTATTTGAAAATTCCCTACTTTTCTAAGGAAGTTATTGCTTGTCTGTTACACTATTTCACGTGGGAAGGATGAGATAGATCTTACAAATATTCGATAAATATTTGTTAAATAAGTGAATGAATGAATACATTTCAAAAAGGTAATTTTAAAAATTATTATAATAAGCACATCACTTCTTCAGTTAGAGAAAAATAATTTATTCACCAATAAATAGGAAATACATGAAAGACACCAAAGAAAATTATTATGTTATTTCTCTGTTTTATTTAGCAAAGTATACAATCAATAATAATCAAAACCAAATGTGTGTATTCAAAAAATCTTGACAGATTGAAAGTGGAGATTTGTGATAAGAGTAAATGTGTGTCTAGTTTAAGAGCCATGGAATAGTATCGCTGATACTAGGTAGAACACTTACTCTGCCGCCTGTCACAGCACTATGCCTTACTAAAGCAGTACTCTGTAAGGACTAATAGATGTTAGCATCCCCTGAAACATGGCAACTCCTGAATCGTAAACATATTCTGGACAATCAGCAAAGGAAAAGATTATTTCCTAATATAAAAAGAAATTGGAGGTTATAGGGAAAGTGTCAATATTAAGGATTTTAAATCCAAAGGAAATGTTTTCTCTGAGATAGTTCTCACATCCTAATTGTGTTACTGCTCCCTGTCGATTCCTTTGCTTATTATACAAGGATATAGAGGAAAAGGTAAACCATTTCCCCTCAGGTGTGTTAGTGTAGTGGAAAAAGCATTGAAGCAGGAGTTGTGAAACCTGGTTATCTATTAACTGTGGCACTAACTAGGCATGTGAGTGACCTTATACAAATCATATTTTTCTCTAGGTGTCACTTCCCTTATCTACAAAATGAGGGCACTGGGCTAAATTATATTTAAGGTCCTGATGAGCTTTCTATGATTCCTATTTCTTGTCTTGTTTTGTTTTGTTTTGTTTCTAAATGCTCAAATACTACATTATTTAAGGTATATTTCCTTGTAGGTTTTTTTTTTTTTTTTTTCCCCCTCTCTGTCTCTTTCTTCAATATATGGGATGGGAGGATACTGACTAAGTCTGAGAAGGAGGAGAAAGAAAATTAGCTACAGGAAGAGTTTATATCCCCCTCTACAAGAAAACTTAAATATAGCTACCACTGCTTTGAAAGGAATGGTTTGTGTCCAAACAGCGTTTTCCAGACAAGCTCTGTACTTTTTTGCCAAAAGAATTAACTTTAAACTGAAGGCAGTGGACAGTTAAACAAGAGTCGGCACTGGGAACAGCTGTGCGTAGATCAGACCAGTGACTTATAAGGTACTGTTTTTACTCATTTAAATCTTCAGGGTTCATTTGCTTTGGGGACAAGTATTCTGCGGTCATTTGACCTTTTTTTCTTCCCTCTTCACCTCTATTTTGAGAGAAAATATACTCTTGAAAATATTTTAGCTTTTTAACTGTATTATTTTGTGACTGTTGATATTTGAAACTACTCGGATTTTGCTTTGTTTTGTTAGTGTTTTCAGACACCAGATGATTGTTGGTGTTGTTTTATTTTAAAGCTTAGTTTAGGTTTGTTTCCTCATTGTATCTTGTCATGTGTGGTTTTTGTGTTTTATTGCTTGTGTTGGATAAAGAGGAATACACTTTAGCATTACAGAATGTACAGAATGTTCTTGACTGGGCAGGAGGGGGAGGTTAATGAATCTTCAGCTTGAAATATAGAACTAATATGGAGCCAATCAGACAAGAGAACCTGGTTAGGGCAGTCTAGTCACTTTAACTGATTCAGTCAGGGCTCACTAAACTCATCACAGCTTGGTAGATCTGATCTGGGAAACACAGTTATTTTGATGTGGGGTTTTTGCCTCCAGTTTGCTTCTATACTTAGCTGTTAATTTTAATTCTTCCTTCTCTTTATTCATTTTTTTTTAAAAAAATTCTAATAAGCCTACTTTTCTTTTCTTTAATAAAGCTTATCTTAGTGTAAGCTCATTCACCTTAATGGAGCAACATTTCTAAGAAGAGTGACATTTTCAAAAAGATTTCAAGTCACTGAGCCATAGAGGGGCTTCCAGAGCAGAAAGGGAATAGCCCAATGTGGCACAGAAGAAAATCCCTGTGTACCCTAGCATTCCAGGTGTCACTCTTTCCCCAAGGCCCTGGCTAGCTAGTATATAATATTTGCTGCTGGCCAATAAAACAACAATTGAGAACATTAAGGGGTTCAATATATGTGAATTTTCCATAAAGTGAAGTTTAAAAAGTAAACTTTTACCACTGAAAACTTGAAAAGCTTTTGAAAGAATTTAGCCACTTGTGGATCGTTCTCTTTCTGAGATCCACTATATGTTTTGAGCTCTCTCTGGAGGGGACTAAATGCAATTTAATGTTGCCTTAATTTCTCAGTATTACTCATGGATACATATTATAGATTTTTCTATAATGCAGTAATACATTGTATGGTGTATAAGGCTATTAACTCTTCGATCAAAAGGTCACATAATACAAGAATTTTTTAATTCTTGTATTATTTTTATAGGACATTTTTTTTCCCTCCTGTGTCCACCTTCCATATTGAAGAGTGACTTCTTTACTTATTGGTGTAGACAGTTTGCATATCTCTAATAACTCCTTTCAACTTCAACCACCTCTTCATGATTATTATTTTGTGCTGGGAGGAAGAACACCAGAAAATAAACAAGTTTATAAAAAATTATGGCTAGAATAAGAGGCAATAACTTTATCTGAGGGTCCAAGAGATTCTCTTATGAGAAACGTGCATGTGCCAAAGGACATATACATGGTGACATCTATTTTGGGTGCTCAGGAGACATTTGGCTTGTGTCCAAGTTCTTAGTTGTGTTCTGTAGTAGAGGTTGCCATGGAAGTAGTTCTGGAATAAGTAATGTGTTACTGCATCTTATACAGAAAGTGCCATTTGTTTTTCTTTTTATAAAGTTACCGGAGGTATGTGTCAAGGAATCGGTGACTAAACAAATCCCAAGGGGCATACCTAATATTAATCAAGCACTAAGTATTTTATTTTAGTCCCATTCACAATCACGCTGCTCACATGCATGCATAGGGGGAAAACAGCATAATAATACTTACAGGAAAGAGTTAGAGAAAAGGAAAAAAATATTCATCTTCTAGCTTATTCAATTCTTCTGTGTGGAGATTATGCTTAAGAAAAAAATAAATAAGGCAAGATTTATTTTCTCCGTGATTTTTCTGATTTCTTGAACTGCATTCTAAATTACAAGTTATTTTAAGCTGAAAAACACTACAAAGCAATTTTATAAACCATGTACAATGAATTAGTAGCACAATATATGACAATATGTGTTTTCTTCTAATATTTTTATATTGTGCATTTTAGAGCAAAATGAATCACTGGTTTTTCAATGCTCTTGAAAATGATAGTAGTCACTTTTATTAATCTCACTCTACAAAAGAAAAAAACTGGATATATTACATACATATATTAAGCTATAAGCTGAGTCCAGGCAATTCTAAGTTTCAACTTTAATAGATTCCTTGGCTAAATACTTTATCATTTAACTTTATTTGGAATCACATTGTGAAGAATTTTGTATTAGAAGCTCATTTTTGTTTAATTTTTTAAAAAATACAGGTTTCACCTAGTCACTGTAGAAATTTTTCCTAAGTGTTAAAGCATCAGATGGTGTATATGACAAACTTTTCTGTTTGAAACAATGAATTAGAGACTGCCTTTTGTCTGCAACAACAAATTTGGGATATGCATATGTTTGCTAACTTTGTCTAAAACAATTGTCTAGGCCAGACACAATAACTCACGGCTCTAATCCCAGCACTTTGGGAGGCCTAGGTAGATGGATCACTTGAGGTCAGGAGTTCGAGAGCAGCCTGGCCAACATGGTGAAGCCCCATCTCTACTAAAAAAAAAAAAAAAAAAAATAGAAAAATTAGCCAGGCATGGTGGCGCGTGTCTGCAATCCCAGCTACCTGGGAGGCTGAAGCAGGAGAATCACTGGAACCTGGGAGGCGGAGGTTGCAGTGAGCCGAGATCACTCCACTGCACTCCAGTCTGGGCAACAGAGTGAGTCTCTGTCTCAAAAAAAAAAGAAAAAGAAAAGAAAGGAAGGAAGGAAGGAAGGAAGGAAGGAAGGAAGGAAGGAAGGAAGGAAGGAGGAAAAGAAAAAAACAATTGTCTAGAAATTGTGCTTATTTTTGCTTCCTACCTTCAGTTAGGTGGTATGACTTTAAAATGAAATGTTATTCCAATTGAAACACCACTCTTTTAAATTGAAAATATACTATGTTAAGTCAGTTAAGTAAAGCTTTTCCTCACTTGACTGAGTCTTTCATTTTAATTGAAATTTAATTTTCATGTTCATACCTAAATAGGAAATTTGACATACTAGGGAATATGTATTTTAAATTTAGAACTTTAGTACCACAAGACCTAAATTTAAAATTCCTGAAATGTCAGTGTCATTATGAATACACGCTTAGGAAGACTTCAATTTAGAAAGATACTTTTTTAAACCTGGGAAAGGAAACAACCATTTAAATGAATTAATGCATGTTAGCATTCACTGGTAACACCTTATAAGGGTCCTTTTTAACACAACCTTATGAGAATTCTCCAGAAGTGTCAGAATTCAGCCCCTTTTAAACTAGAATTCAGTGAACAAGGTTTATGGTTCGCAAGGAGCTGTCAAGCTTAGTGCTGTAGGTTGTGGACAGGGAAGAGAAGGTATTGAGATTTCTGAAGTTGTTGAACAGAGAAAGAGATAAATGCTTTGTTCTTTGAAAAATCCATATTTAGTTCATTTTCAATTACAATCTCCTAGGGAAAAAAGATACTCAAACTGACTCAAGTATGTTCCTGTATATTGGCCTTTGTTTAAGATATTAAATTGGAGCTTCTGGACAGTTTAAGAGGTGATATGAATCCAAGGTTCTTTTTGTGTTAATACATCTTAGTTATGCAATAAATGTTTGTTGAATGACTGTTACTCTCAAACCTTAATTTAAAAGGACATTGACAAATAAAATGATGCTAAAACTGCTATGTTTTATTTCATATTTGATTATTGGAGTATTTGTTACTTAGTGTACTGCTGAATCATGCTAAAACATGAACAGTTCATTAAGCAAAGCCATTCAATAAATTATGAAATTACTGTTAGTAAACAGTAATTTGGAACTGTAAATTGCCAGAAGAAAAAGCATGAGGTATCTACAATCGATAATAATTCAGAAAGTGGAATTGGGGTACAAGAAGGTCTCAACTGTTATTCTATACACCGCCCCCCCCACCGCCCCGTTTTCTTTGGTTTTGTTTCTTTTTCTGTAAGCATTGTGGAAATTTTCTGTTTTATATCAATCAGAACACTTTGAAAAAAAATTTTACTGTTGTGTATTCTTCCATTCTATGGTTATTCTGTACATAATAGAACATGACTCCCATTGTGGGGATCCTACATTGCTTCAGTGTCTTCTGCTGTGAATAAAATTAGGATAAGCTTTCTTTTACATATGAATTTGCTCATTTGATTATTTCAGACCTGAAATGACTTGGAAATTAGTGAGTTCTGATCACTTTTTTTTTTTTTTTTAAGAGTAGGAGAACTAAGTCTTGAAATATTACTCATCTAGAACCTTGGCTTCCAAGCTTTCAGTCTAATATCTGTATCTAGCCAGAAGTAATGACGGGCGACAAATACATAAAGGGGCAGGAAGCAAAAGCATAATTTCCTTCTGTCTGAGTAAGAGGTCAATCATGTACCCTATTCTCTGAAAATCCCCGGGGAATGGAAGGGTTCTCATACTAAAGAAAACAGTCATGATTCCATGCCAGACTTTATTCTCAAGGAGTGATAAACATATGATAGCTATGGGAACATTTTAAAATAGCTGTCATTTTGTTAATGAGTATTTGCTAAAGCATTTCCTGGGCCACTGGTGTTTATGGAACTTTTAAACAAAATATTTATGAAGATGGAACCAGGACTTGCTTCATAAATTATGTCCTTTTACTTGCACCTTTGCTTTTCCTCACTGCACAACGATGTTCAGGCCTCTGCTACACGAAACGAACAAACAAATCTTCAGCCTTTTCAACTATGTTCTTTTTTCCTGGTGCCAAGAAAAAATTGTATTTTTTGTTTCTTCTCCCTCTAATTCGATTACCCTTTGCACTTTGGCATTATTTCTACCACAATATTGAAATGACCCTTTCAGAGGTTGCTCATGATGGCTGAATTAACAGTTAAATTCAATAGCTTTTTATCCCTGTCTTCACCTTCTGTTCTTTCTGCCATCTGTACTGTTTACCCTCATGCTCTTCTTGAAATAGTTCTGTCTTTTGATATTAGAGATCTTGTACTAGCCTATGTCTCTGCCCCTCTCCTACGCTTTTTTTTTCCTTCCCTCTTGTTGGAGGGCTCCTGTTTTCTTCCCACCTTCTTGGTTTCAGTGTCTGTGTTTATTTTGTTTTCTACCTTAGTCTTTCTTCCTTGGAAAATTTCATATAGGCCTATGGCTTCATCTTAAAGCCCAATGTAGATATCTGATCAGCAAGGCCTCTTTCACCCTTTGAAGTTATAACAAAGGTTATATGCTTTGTTATAACAAAGATGCACAATGCTCTCATCAGGATCTTCAGTTTGGCAGCAAACTGAGCTGGATTTCAGCCCCTGCTCAGCCTGCACAACCTCAGGCAGTTGCCTTGCTGGTCAGGGCCTCTTATTTATTCAGTGCTGTCTATGGTATTCCAGTGATTCAAACTCCATGTCTTTCCCTCAGTCAAACCAGCCTTCCATCTTTCATCTCCTCCATCACTTTTTATACAACCAGGTGCCAATTAGAATTTTAGAAACCATTTTCTTGATATTTTTCCTTTGTATTTCCATGGCCACATTCTTGCTCAGAATTTAATTCCCTCTTGTGAGCCTACTGTCCCTGCCCCAATCCTTTTCTACTACAATCTATCCTCTATACATTTGGCAATTTGAAGATGATTATATATTTCTATCTATTTATCTATCTATCTACCTATCTATCTACTTTCCTATCTAGATATAGATACATAAATGTAGATAAATATATTTATACCCCTCCCCCAACTTTTCAATGAGTCCTTAGCAGATGGACAGGAGTAGAGGCTGTAAAGTTGCATTTCAGAATTTGAGGTCCAGTTCTGGTGCATTTACATGTGTCATCCTATGTGTTACTCAGTTTCAGGGTGTCAATAATGAATAACTTATGTCAAAACCTTCTATGTGCCAGCCACAGTGCTCTGAGTTCATTCAGCACTCAAAAGAAAACATTTTATTTTATTTGTAGTAGACATAAAAATGGAATCCAAATTATCTTAAAGGGACTGCTTTATTCTCTGAGTTCAATTTGGGTTTCGAAGAAGTCTACAGTAAAGTTAAATTCAGATAATACCAATGGTCTTGGCCTGATTGCAAGTGGTGGTAAAACAAAGGTAAGTGAGTATTATATTTTATTTTGAGATAAAATCATCTCCTTGTTCTGTTTTTTGTTGTTGTTGTTGTTTTGTTTTTTTAAGAAAGCGCAGCAAGAAAAGTAAAACTGAGGCTTTTTTTCTTTTTAACAATTACAAACTACATAAGGCAAATAAATACTTTCCTTTGTTCAATGTTTATATGTGGTTTTCTTTATTTATTCTTAGTGTCACAAAACAAGCAACTGGAGTATCCAGAAATCTATCCCAGGTTTTTTGACACCAGGCTGCCTCATTTGCCAGAATACTGTCCTTTCTTTGAATTTAAGAATCTATCAGTGCCGTTGTCAAATTTAAGTGGAAATACTTCAAAATAATGACTAAGGGTCTTCAGACATGTGCCAGGAATATTGTTTTGCTATAACTGCTACCCTAGAGTCATAAATTAATTTTCCAGAGTGACACCGCTTGTCACTTTGGGAAGATAAAGTGACCATCATTTCTTATACCCAGGATGGGTTTTTGGAAGGTTATTGTTAGTGTCTCTTCTAATGCTTCTCTCAGAGACCACTACTACCTTTATTTCTGTAAGAGGACTTAGGCTTTTTGTTAGCATCTATGGCTTGTTTCATTTCTTCAGTTAACTCATTGATTACTTATAAATGGAAGTTGCATAAGTCATAAAATTGGAAAGTTGGATGGGATCTTAATGATCTTGTAATTAACTCCCACGTATTTCTCTAATGACCAAAACTGTCCAAACTAAGTTAAGTGATTTATCAATAATCAAATAGCAACTCTAGAATATGTTTCCTCTGTAAGAGCCTGCAGCCATACTGGCAACTTCTTGCAGTATTAATTCCATTGCAAAGTCTCAAACCTGCAGCAGAAATAAACCTGAGCCTTCTCTTCCTTTCTTCATCTTTGGCTGTCAGCAGGAATAACATCTTAGAAATCCATCCTCCTTCATTCATAGGAGCTGCTTTTTAGTAGGGGAAGCCTTCCATACAATGTTTTCTTGGCTTTGAACTTCTGTATCTCTTGAAATGGGAATTAGTGGCATACATAACAAATAAAATAATAAAATATTTATGAACCACCCCCAAAGCGCAGCTCCCAATGCTCCACAGTATTCTCTGAAGTAAAGCAAATCTTTGTGTCAGAGATATGCCTTCCAAAAAGTATTAACATGATATTATGGAAGTTTTATAATATGAAATACTGTATCTCTTATGAACACACACACACACACACACACACACGCACACACAGATATTGGGGGAAATTGTTTGGGACAACAAACCTGATTAGAGTAAATGTTGAAAGTTTCCCTTCTTCCTTTCCCTCAGGCTTGTCACCAACTCTGCCCACTTTCTCATATACATGGCTGGCTTCATCATTTCTGTACTTTCTCACCTTTGTGTAGTCTGCCACATGCAGGTGGTTTTTCAGCCCAGAGAAGTTTTCCTAGGTCTTGTCTTTCTGGAATCATTACATCTGAATCACTTTCCTTTACTTCATCCCTCGTCTTTCAAAACTTTGCTGTGATTTTCAGCACTTCACATTTTGACTTCTTACTGACCAGTCCATTTAAGCTTACCTATACTGTAAGCTATTTGAGGGCAGGGGCTTTGTCTTACATATTTGTCTGAGCATGGTGTTCCACCCACAGATTCCAGGTTTTGGGGTCCAGTATCGCTCTGGTCTTGTTACAAATGTAGGCATATCCTCTGTGAGGATGTGCTGACGGATTGCCCGGCCTGTTGCAGTGGACATTTGATTAGGTGACTGGAAAGTAAAAAGACACCAACAAGAGGATATGAGCTTGCTTTTCTGCTCTTTTGGTAAAATATTCCAGAGTTTTACTCTCCATATATTTCCTTTGTTATTTGCTCAGATTTCATAATAAAGCAGATGACCATTCAGGTGACTCATTTAACTTTGTTTATCTTATATTCTTCACCATTTGTCGGAGTTTCAGCAGTTGCTTCACATGATGGGGACTTAGACTGAATGCTGACATTTGAGAGATATTTTGAGATGACAACTCGTGGTCTACCTCCTTGCATTTGGCTTTGCTCCAATCCCATTTATTTTGTGACAAATATTGCCTAAGAAAAGGGATAATTAAAAAAAAAGTGTTTTGGATTTTTTGTTTGCAACAGCTTTTGAGTTTCAAAAATCTAACTCCTTAAGTCCTCAGGGTTCAAATTTTAAATTATAATGACAACAACAAAATAAAACAGATTTCTTTATCCTACCACTAAGAGCAAATAATGCAGATATTAATAATTCTCATGGTAATAGAGCCAAAGGCAGAATCAGAGGATATACAAAGAGACATCAGGTTCTTGAGTGGTGGCAGGATTCTAAGTGCTCCAAGTTCTGCCACACCATGCTGGGTACTCCCTGAGCTGAGTCATGGGGGACAGAACTGAAAATCCAGATCGCACTGGGAAAATCGAAGAGCAAAGGAACTTGTGGATCACTTTCCATGTAAGGTGCATGAAGGTTGCAAAACTTGAATCACATTTTAGTGCCCTGCATAGTGCCAGGTCATTTGAAATGCGTATCTAAGCAGATGTGTCCAAAACAGCCTTCCAGGTTAACCACATGCCCTAAATGCAGCCAAGAAGGAAAGAGGAGGAGTGGTAAAAGAGACAAATCCAGAGAAGCCCAAACCTAGCCACAGGGTCTGTGGACTTAAGCCTAGGAACAGACATGGATGAGGAAGCTAGCATATCAGAGATGCCTATGTGCGCAGGAGATGATAACCACAGACCATATTCCCCCCATCCCCACCCAGGACATGTAACTCTGTCTGTTCCTGACATCAAATGATACAAAGAAAGTAAGTTAATCAAAATTATGTTTCAGCCACCTGGCAATATAAAAACAAATAAGGAAGTTATATCTTATATACCTGGTTTTATAGCCTAACATCTATTCCTTCTACATAAATTATATTTTAAACCTAAACCAAGTATTTTTAGCTATCTATTTTGCTATTAAAAATTTTGGTTGTTAATAATGGTTTGTAATCTTATCAAAAGTGTAAAGTATACTTTTTTCGTTGAAGCTGGAGGGATTTCAAAGCTTGAAATACAAAGTGTAGGATTTGACCTGGTTAGGTCTTGACCATAGAGGTGAGGGGATTAGGGAATAATAAAGTAATGTTACAGGAGAATCTCCACTTAGACAGCTTAATAGAACTTCAGATTTTAGTTTATATTTCATCCAAACTCTGGTCTCTAAGGATCACAAACATTTATTATCTTTCCACTCCTTACCAGTGTTATCTTAAGTGACACAAAGCAAATGCAGAAATTTTCATAAATCACTCAAAGGATTGTTGCTTGGCTGAAAGTGCCTTATAAACTGAGCCCATACTGGTTATGACTGATCTTTACCCAAGTTCTTAAAGTACAGCTAAGATTCCCAGAAAGTAACACCTGTTCTAAGATATGGCTCCATAGAGATCAAGTACAGAAAGGAAAATGACTTCTGTTTTCTCGAGGATATGGCGTAATAAGAAATACATTATTGGCCTTTGTTCCTTGCTCCTGGGACACAACTTTCAAAACCCATGGAATCTCTAGAGTGATGAGAGTGCCTTTTGTGTGGCTGGGGCCCCTAGATAGCTCCAGTGTAGGGTCTGGTCTCCAGAAACACCAAGGCACAATTCGAAGTTTGGAACTTTTAGTCCCAACACTCAACCTCCAGAGAGGGGAGAGGGGCTGAAGGCTGAGTTACTTACCCCTGGTCAATAACTTCATTAATCATGCCTATGTAATGGAAATTCTATTTAAAAAGAAAAAAAAGAGAGTATTTTGAAGAGTGTCTGTGTTGGTGAACACATCAAGATTCAAAGAGATGCGTGCCCATAAATGGCATAGAAACTCTACAGAGAATCAAAGAAAAGGCAATACTAAACAGATCAGGCAGACTTTTTCTTTTTCTTTTTTTTTTTTAAAGAGGATAATCAGTCAGCAGATTGGCTGAAATTCGGGGATAAAACTCTTCCTAAGAGTGAAATGGCAAGAAAGATGCAGGCTCATTGAGTATTGCTCATTAGATAGGAACAGAGAAACCAAAAAAGCAAAAACTCAACTTATAATAGAACCAACATCTGATGCTACAGATTATGAAGCAAAACCGAATTGGCAGTCAGAACCAAGTGGTAGTGCAGAAAAGTGTATTATAGGTATTGCAAACCTATACAGAATGTCAGGTATTCTTCAGGGCTATCCTGTTCTGGACTTTTGATATTCATGGTAAACTACCACAAGGTCTTAGGGGAATGGAGAATTTGGTGCCAACCATTCCAGTGCATTCACTGTAGAAACTGTTGCTGGAGATTATGATTGCCTTCTCCCTGAGAGATAATGTTAAGGATATACTAGAATCTTCTTGAGAAGTCCTACTCAACCATCATCAGTATGATATTTTCTCTTCTAAGACTATTGGATTTTTGCATCTCCTTGCTTTAAGATCTAAGTAAGAATGTTTCCTTAGTCATTGCCTAAGTTTCTGGACTGTCTTCCAATACCCTGATTTTACATATCCTCTCCTCTTTTCTTCTCTCAATAAACCTGTGTACATTACAATTTTTTTATTAGGTGCAGAAATCCCTTGAATAACTTAAAATGCAAATTTCTAGGTCCCATGTCCAAAGTATCTGATTCAGCTAATCTGATATGGGGCCCCAGAATATGCATTTTAACAGAAACACCAGGTGATTGAGGCTCAGATGGTCCATGGACCACACTTTGGAAAGCACTGCTTTAAGTCATCTAAATGCCTTGGGAAATTTGACAGTTTACTAGCCGTATTATACCTCTTGGACTGTCTCTTGCATCCCATGTAGCACACAAGTCATTCTTTTGCACACCATATCTCGATTTCAAGCTCTGAAAATGGTTCCAATAGCTGTATCTTGCACCAAAACATTGAGAATTTTAGGTTCCAATTTATAATTCAAGATACAATCAATCTTGAAAACAATCATTTGGCTGTCTTTAGTTTTATTGTCTCTATGATTTTAAGGGAAACTTATTTTATTGAAATTTACAATCATTCTGAGATATGAAAATGGTTTCAATTTATACCTGAAATACAAGATTATATCCTTTTACTCTTCCCAGAATGAAAAATCTCTCCTTCACATTTATTAGAGAACTATTCTTTCAACCATAAGCATAAAGACAGACTCTTGGTAGGAGTTAAAAAGGACTATCTGGGATATTTACAATGTCTCTTTAGAACTGGAAGCTGGACAACAAGTAGTCATCACATATGGGAAAGATTTACATTGCCTGAGTGGGCTCAAGTTTGATGTAGTATAAATGGTATTTTCAAATGCTCTGTTCTCCAGATTTTCCATGGCTACAGTATATGCTCTTGTCTCTACTGAGAAATATGCTAGCCTAGGGAATATGGAATAAGCATTCTTCCAGGCAGCGTAGTCATAGCTTTTTGTTTTCAGCCAAGTTTAGTGTGACTGTTTCACATATGATTTTTCTCTTCATGAACTGGAAAAAAATTAAAACCTGGTCTAAAAATAAATATATCAGGATTTTACCCATTAATCAGTAAACATTTGTTGTCAATAAGGTCTGTAAGAACTAAATAGCAGGCTTATGCAGCAGATTGAGAATCCAGTGCTGGTCAAAACCTGTTGTGTCCTTCCCCTTTTTAACCCAACAAAGAAATAAAGCATGATAGAAAGGAAAGAACTCCATTAAATGGCATATAAGGGCAGCTGCCTGAAAAAGCAGGTATGGATAGAACTAAATGTCCATATTGTGGGCATCTGTATAGGCCTTTTATATTTTTGTTTTTCAGAATGGATTTATCATCAATGTGTTCAGTGTTATAAATTCTGTTGCTATAACATATTCAGATTGAGCAAGAAGGCATATTTAAGGGCAAAGATAAGAAGTACAAATGTAAAATATTGCTCTCTACTAAGTGATTAAGATTTGAAAAGTGACACCAGGAAAGAAATTATATGTGTTAAAATACTGAGATAGTTATGAAAGGTGTTCACCAAATATTTCCACCTCTCTGCTCTCCAGGCACAAAAGAGAGTTATATCAATTATATCCCTTCCCTCCTTTAAAGTTAGTCACGGCCAGGTAACTTGCTTTGACCAATGGAAAATGAACAGAAGTGATATGTCTCACTTCCATGTAGAAGTTTTAGGTGCCACGATTGGGGTCATCGTGTGCCCTTCCCATGGCTATGGGATCATGGAAGCACATATTGAGGTGCTTGAGTGACTATGATGAGCTAAGGACTCTGCTGACCCACATTGCACTAGTGTAAGTCAGAAATAATCTTTGTTAGAGAACTGCTTGTTAGTGCAGCATAATTTAGCCTATCTTGACTAGTACAAATGCAGACATGGAGGCAAAAATTTTCAAATGTTTTGATAGAAAATAGGTATTTCCCAGGTAAAGGTGGAGGTGGTCAGTAATGTCCACTTGTGCCGCGCACGGTGGCTCAAGCCTGTAATCCCAGCACTTTGGGAGGCCGAGACGGGCGGATCACAAGGTCAGAAGATCGAGACCATCCTGGCTAACACAGTGAAAACCCGTCTCTACTAAAAAAAAAATTACAAAAAACTAGCCGGGCGAGGTGGTGGGCGCCTGTAGTCCCGGCTACTCGGGAGGCTGAGGCAGGAGAATGGCGTAAACCCAGGAGGAGGAGCTTGCAGTGAGCCAAGATCCAGCCACTGCACTCCAGCCTGGGCGACAGAGCAAGACTCCGTCTCAAAAAAACAACAAAAAAGTAATGTCCAATTGTTCATTGGGTATCCCTCAATGGAGCTCAAGAGCCAGTCTAATGAAAAGAACCGTGCTTTTTAGTTCAATTATGTGGTCAGGTGTGAGTTACAAGGAGGTAAAAATGATACTGAAAAAATTTGTGTAGAGAGTAGAAATATACAACAAAACTGTCAATGATGACATTTGAATATTGAAAATGGGAACAAATGGGATGCCAAATCTAATTTTTCCTAACAATCAGCCTTTTTTTTTTTTTTAATGAGCTTGAAGCAATTTTGTAATCAATAATACAAATATGGGAAAATACAACATCATACTCCAATAAAAATCTAAACCTTTGATAGTTTTAAAATCTGTATTTCAAATAAAACATGATTGTCAGGATTAAGAGAATTTGGAATATACTAGTTCTGAAGAAACATCCTAAAACCAAGGCCAAGGAAGAAAAATGGAGTATCCCATGTTATCAATATAAAAGCCAAGCCACACATGGTCTACTCATAGCACAGACTGCTTTAAAGAAACATGGCTCAGTAACAATAAATATTTTATTTAATCCAACGAAGTTTCTTGGACTGTATTAGAATATGGTACAATTCTGAATTTATTGCAATAGCTCTTAAAATTTTTTCATTTCTTGCATTTGTCCCAGTAGCTTATCTGAACCCTCAAAAAAAAAAAAAAAAAAAAAAAAAAAAAAAAGATTCTCTGAAATCCAGCCTATGGACTCTCCTTTTCCTTTCTTAAAAAATTTTTTTCTTACTTCAAGCAGTTTCTCTCCTTGATTGTCTCCGCTCTCTCTACACACATTTTCTCAGTTTGGCGATTGTCTCCGCTCTCTCTACACACATTTTCTCAGTTTGGCTTTATTTTCTCAGGAAATATCTGATCCCAAAGATCTGGTATAGTTCCTGTTTTAGAAATCTGAGATCATCAAGTTGATTTATTGTAGTACAGTTTGAAGCTCTGTCAGATCTTATTGTCATGCACCACTGAAGAACATCAACAAATTGCACCCATCAACTAATACTTGGACTTGTCTTAACTCCCTGTCATTATTTAATTAGGCTCAAAGATGATTCACTGTTTGCAGAGAATCCATTGTTTTTCAGTACTGAAGAAATTCTTGTTGAAATAGGGTAATATTTTTTCTGGCATCATAAATTGAAGACAATAAGATAAATAGAGAGTTGACAGATACAAGAGAAGCAAAGTTAGTTTCCAGTTATATAACACCAATAAATTTTTTAAATGAAATTTTGTGTTAGCAGGAAGTCATAAATGTTACAACACACACCATTCGCTACCCTCTACTTGTAGAAACATGAAGTAGCACGGAATTTATTGGCTTTAGGTTTGTCTAAATAGTAAGCTTAATGCACATATTTGAGTCTGAAGTAACTCTAAAATGTATATTTCGAAAACCTCCAGGGATAATTCAAATTGCTCATTTACGACAAGCTTTGGTGATAAAGAATCCTTAAAGAAATAGAGTTAAGCACGTCTTTTGCCTCTAGATCTTAAAAGATTTTTTCTTAGAGATGTATGCTTTGATTTTTGGCCATGGTTTTGAAATAGTGGGGCTGGTAAGTTACTGAGTTCCTAAAACACAGCCTGGAAGAAATGAAAACAGGGCTAGTAGAAATTTCAAACCTTATTTCCCACAGAATATTCAAAGGATAGGATAATCCCGCCTGTTTTAGTTCTATTTATGGCATCTGGCAAACTCTGTCATCACATTTTATTTTTAAACAAGCCTTAAAAGTTTTAAAATGATGACCCTCGTTTTGTGTATACTCTTTTTTTAAATATCAGATAAAATATGTGAGGGAATGAGATTAGACTATTTCCTGTCACAAAAATAGAATGTTCTTATATGTACATAGAAAAGAAAATATGAGTAGTCCCTAAGTGTGTTTTCCTTCATCCTTATCCACTGCTCCTGACACACCACATGTTGCCAAAGACACACACACAAGAAGCAGTGCCTTCTTTTTGATAATTTGTGATTCATTGTAAGCATAATATAAGAAAAGGAAACAGCAAAATTCTGGGGATATAAATAGGACAATTTTAAAGAGAATTTACTGAGGCATCACCTGAGAAGAATGTTTTGTGATTTATTTAAGAGTATGAAGCAATGACTAAGAAGAGTTTTCATATAACTTGCTATTTTCTTTAGGGAACAGTATTTCTCATGCTCAGAGGAAATGGCTTAATCTAACAATCCAAATATATTAATATATCATAGAGAGGGGGTAAAACTATATATTCTGGAACTTTGAGGGACAAAATCCTGTGTAATATATCTTTATTTTCAACAGAAGTGTCTGTTTTCTATTACCATTTCTGCTGTTTGTAAGAGTTGTTTCAGACAACCGAATGGGGGCTGTGTAAGGCCATTATAATGCAGTTTACATCTGTCTAGAGGATATCTGAATTCCATTGAAATACTAAAGTGGTAGAGTGAAATAGAGATGTTATATGCCACTGAAGATTATTTTTATAAAGTTTTCAGAACACTTTTTGTAATATTATAAAGCCAGTGACATGATCAATGAAGTGTACAAAGGGAGAAAGAATAATCTCCAAATATAATTGTGTACAATGCTTTTTAAATATCCTTTCATCTTCAAAGTGTTACTGCATATTCTTTTTTCTTTTTTTTTTTTTTTTTTGAGAGAGAGTCTTACCCTGTCCCCCAGGCTGGAGTGCAGTGGCACGATCGTGGCTCACTGCAACCTCCACTTCCTGGGTTCAAGAAATTCTCCTCCCTCAGCCTCCCAAGTGGCCAAGATTACAGGCATGCACCACCACACCTGGCTATTGTTTGTATTTTCAGTAGAGACATGTTGAACTCCTGACCTCGTGATCCACCTACTTCTGCCTCCCAAAGTGCTAGGATTTACAGGTGACAGCCACCGCACCCAACCTGCAAATTCTTTTATTTAAACATTATCTTCAACATGTTTTACAAAATTTCAAGTATGTGACTTTTGAATGAGTAACACTGAGCCTGCACCCATGTAAGCACTCTCTTTCCATCTGCACTGGTTGGTGTGATATTGTTCTGCAACTGATGAAATAAAGATCCATGTACCTCTTGGGTTATCCCCCTTAAACAACAATTTGAGAAGTATAGTGACTGAGTAAAAGGAACAATGTTATATCAACCAAAGATCCTTTTTGGAGTTTGTAGATAATCTCCAGTGCCAAGGAAGTCCCTCCAGGAAAATGGAAGAATGTTACCCCTCATCACCATATTTCTTCCATTCCACGTTACAGTATTTCCTATTTCAACACTTTAGAAACTGGCATCTGTCTCAGAATTGATGTGTGCATGGATATAGAAATTTATACAAAGTTTATACATAGGAATTAATGTTATTCCAGAGGCAAGAAAATATAGTAATTATAATCTAACGGCCTTTTCTTCTTCATTCTCTCTCTGTTGGCTCTATTTTTCATTCCGTTCCTTTTTCTCCCTCTGGAAGGCAATATGGTGTATTGGTTGTAGATTCCAGCATATTAGAGTTGACACCCTGCTTGTTTGGGTTTTTGTCAATTGTTCTTTAAGTTTTAAAATATTAATGATCTGACTTTAGTGACAAATTCTACCTAGAATATTCTTCTTATCATTTTAATTATTTGGACATTTGTAGATAAGCGACAATTATTAAATATTCATATCCAAATTATGGGAGTCCTTCCTGTATTTTGGCAATTGGAATCTGGAACAAGACTATTTATTTGTATGTTATTTTCTCACTTGAAGAGTATCTTTGAGAGACCTTACAGATTTTGTTTTTTTGTATTTTTAACATGAAGACACAATTTATGTCTCTTCCTCAAATAGGGGATATATTTTCAGTTAATGTAATATGGTATAAAAATAAGCTAAGAGCAAACACAAAATAATAAAAACACAAAGCCAAAACTAAAAGTAACTTGTGGTATTTCTTTGCTTAAGGACACACAGCTTATTGTACTTGCATCTTATTAATACATTAAATCTTCCCTCACTCATTCACACATGTTCATCTTGGATAGTCTCTGGATCAAATATAGGTACATTAACTGCTTAATGTTTACTTGATTACATTGATTCACCATCACAGAGTTCCCAGAATTCCCTGGAAGAAAGGCTGTTCCCTGGATGTGGTAAGGTATGCTGCATGAAACATGTCTCTCATAATATTAGATTGGTGCAAAAGTAATCACGGTTTTTGCCATTAAAAATAATAGTAAAAACCGTGATTACTTTTGCATAAACCTATACATTCTTGTATCAAAGTTGTGAAATTTACCCAGTTTACTTTTATACCCACTACTACACACACACACACGTATATATACAATTTAGAGCAAATTCTAAGTTATCATTATAATATTATTCCTAAGTAGCTGAGAAAAAGTTTGCTAGAATTTGAATTTGTATTAACAGTGTTTGAATATCAAGTCTATCTTTAAAAAATATACTTATGGGGCTTTCTAAAATAATTTTCTCTATATTAGCCTTCCTATTAATTTAATGCATCTCAGTTGTATCAGAACTTTTCTAGTTCTAGTTACAAAAACTCAACTCAAGCCAACATCAGAAAAAAAAAAAAAAATGGAATTTATTAGATCATAAAATTGAGAGGTCCAAGGGAAGCTCAGCCTTCAGGGATAGCATATCAATCTGGGTCCAAACAGGAGACAGAAACCACATAGTAATTTGAACAGGGACAGTTTAATATAAAGAATGATTAACTATTACAGGGAATTAGAGTATGTAGGATTGGCTAATAAGAATTAAAAAGGACTCTAAAGAATATAAGAATAGCAAATCTGAGGAGTAGCCACTACTCCTGTCGGGGGAATTGAGTACCCAAGGAAAAGCTTATACCCGAGGCTGAGGTCCAGAGCTCTTTGGAGACGCTATGGCCTTTACTCACTAGACATCACGGCGGTGCTATGCCCATAGAATTTTCTGCAAGTCCTCCTTCATTTCATGCTTGAAATTAGCCCTCCAGAGTGCCAGAAAAATTCTTGGCGCGGTATCTCACTAGAGGAATCTGCTACGAAACTGATTTGTCAGGAGGGACTGCAGAAGCTGGGCACTGAGAAAGGTGTGTGCACCGGAGGGGCTGGATGCTAGAGAAGCTGCCTGTGCTGCAGGAGCCTGCAGAACCAGCATACAGGCTCCAGGAAGCAAAATCCCATTTTCTTCTGCAGTGTCTCTCTATTGCCCCCTACTGATGCTAGAGTTTAGCATGGTACCAGCTGGCAAAGGAAAAAAAAAATGATTTTTTATTATTACTTTTAAATTTATTATTTTTTTTTTAGACGGAGTCTCGCTCTGTCTCCCAGGCTGGAGTGCAGTGGCGCGATCTCAGCTCACTGCAAGCTCCGCCTTTCGGGTTCATGCCATTCTCCTGCCTCAGCCGCCCCAGTAGCTGGGACTACAGGCGCCCGCCACGACGCCCGGCTGGTTTTTTTGTATTTTTAGTAGAGACGGGGTTTCACCATGTTAGCTAGGATGGCCTCCATCTCCTGACCTCGTGATCCACCCGCCTCGGCCTCCCAAAGTGTTGGGATTACATGCGTGAGCCACCGCGCCCGCCTGGCAAAGGAAAAATTTTTAAAGGAACCATATCCATTTTCACAGAGCAGGCAAAAGGATTAATTTATAGCTAAGGTGGTCAGATCTAAATATTCAAATGATGTTAGCAGGATTTGCTTTTTCTCCATTTCTCAGCATTGCTTTCTTCTGGGTATGTTTCATTCTAGGCTGGCTGCCTCCATATTATGGTATGAATAATTCAGCAGAACAAAGTTTCTCTTCTTGTCAATTGTCACAAAAATCCCACAAGTTAGTATGTTAACTCTAATTAGCCTGACTTGTGCCACATGGCATCCCCAAAGCCAGAAGATGTGTTATTATTTTTGACCTCATTAAATATTAGATAATATGCTTTCCCAACCCTGTCCTCCTCAGAATGCCATTATCAGACTAAAGTAATTATTTCAGAGGGGAAGAGAAGGGGGCAAAACAACCTTGAATAAATAGAGGCACAATATCTGAAGAGCAAAACTACAGAATGTATTACATGCCTTAAATGCCTTACATCCTGTTGGGCTTTATTTTTAAAGTCATTTTTACAAAGTTCTAGATCATAAAGGGAAATTAAAGCCATCTAGCTTAGTCAAATTCCTTGAGTTTACTGCTAAAAAAAAGAGATTCAATGTTTATGGCTTCAAACCTAGGATTTCTGTTAAAACTGAATCCAAAAGTTGCAAGATATAACTTTTTTTTTTTTTTAATGATGAGGGGCCCCATCTACTTAACATATTCCCTCAGCAATAGTGGTACACCTGTGTCATCTGATATAACTCAACAATTTGAATAGAGTCCAAAGGCATTATGCTCAGTGAAAAGCATATCTCAAATGGCAACCTACAGCATGATTACATTTTATATAAAATTCTTAGAAATGGCAGAATTATAGTGATGGAGAACTGAGCTGTGAATGTCAAGAATTGGGACTGGGGAGAGAGTGTGACTATAAAGGAACAAGAAGGAACTTTTTGGAGTGATCAAACAGTTGTTGTCCTGATTATCATAGTGGTTTCACATATCAATATGTATGACAAAATTCCACAAGACTGTACACCTCCCCACAATGCAAAAAACACGAGTGCATGTAAAAACTTGCAAAACTCCAATAATGTCTGAATTTAGTTAATAGTATTGTGCAAGTGTTAATTATGTAATGCTGGTTTTGCTCACTTTACTATAGTTTTCAGAGATGTTATCTGTAGGGGAAGCTACAGAAGTTACAGAATAGATTTTCTTACTACTTTTGCAACTTCTAAATAAGGGTAAAATTATTTCAAAATAAAGTTGGCAAAAATGATAGTTAAAAATTATAACAAATTGAGGGTGGATTTCCGGTAAGAATCAGGAAACAAAGTTCTTTTTCATTTTTTGATTTTCTCATAGCAAACAAAAAAGTATCAATAATTAACTTGGATATAGAAGAAATAAAGTGGGTGCTTACACTATTCTAAAAATGAAAGATATTTTAATAATATTAAGCTTTAAAAGCAATGAAAACAATTACAAAAAATGCTTGCAAATAAAGAGGACAGAAAATTAGAAAATTAGCATGAACCACCCTATAGTACTGAATTAGAGTCAGAGATATTAACATGGAATAATTTTTTAAAATATATACTGAGAACTGTGTGTGTACATGAAATAGCATACATGCATATATTTCCTAGCTGTATACACTGAGAGAGGCTACAAAGTGTGAGGCCCCAGTAACAATGAGCACACTTAATGCTCAGATTTTGGTTTCTAAACATCATCTTTCAAAAAACAATAACTAGAATGCCTTGGAGACTTCATTGATTCCAGGGCTGGTGCAGAGAATCTGGAACAGCTTGTGTACCAGATTTTAAGGATTTGCTTTAAAAAAAAAAGTGGCATATTGAAAGAGCACACTAACCAACCTGAAAGAGCTTCTAATGCTCAAAGTGGGAATAATCTGAGCAATGAAAGAAAGATAGTATTGGATTATAACCCGAGGACTATGATAAAATTCCATGAGTCTATACTAGTAGAAATAAGTTACTGAAAAATTTTAAATGAGGAAGAAGTGAAAATTCTTTCTTATAGAAAATTCCAATTCACAAATATCCAAATAATAAGGAATATATAAATCACTCTAAAAATAATAATTGCTACAGGAAAATCTATCTATGAATGCTAAAATTGGTGGGCATAATTTGAAGTAGAACCAGTAAGTTTGCATAGCCTCCAAGTATCTCCTTAAATTTGCATAGCCTCCAAGTATCTCCTTTCAAATATGTAATAACTATAAAGAGAAAAATGTAGCTTTTAATGCAGAATCCTGGTAGCATTACTTAGCCAAGTGATCAAAGTTAATACTACCAGTAATATATTGACATCACGTGCCTCTTGAGTGACCCACTGAGAGGGCACATCCTCTCTGTGTCATCATTTCTAATAATGTGTAACCTCAATCTGATGATGAGTAAACATCGGACAAACTCAAATTCAGGGGCAGTCTACAAAATCACAGACTAGTCATCTTCAAAAATGTCAAAGTCATAAATGATAAAGAAAGACAGGAATTGTCACAGATTGGAGAAGACTAAAGAGACATAAAAACTAAATGCAACATGAGATCTTCGATTGGATCCAGGAACATGACAAGTAAAAAGCTGGTGAAAGCAGAGTAATCTCTGTAGTATAGTTTATAATACTGTACCAAAATTAATTGCTTAATTTTGATAATTGTATCAAGGGTATGTGAGATATTAACACAAGATAAAGCTGGGTGAAGAGTATACAGGAACTCTATTGTATTACCTTTGTAACTCTTCTCTAAGTCTAAAATTATTTCAAAATTTAAAAAGTTTAAAGAGAAAAAAGTTCCCCAGGTTATTGTGACAGTGAATTGGGTTGAGAATCACTGTGTTGGTGATTGGTGACTGAGTTTCCTCCAGCTCTTTGCTCTTATACCAGAGAGTAGAAGTGGTCAGATAGAGCAAAGAAAAAAGTAAGTCCCAGGCTGAATGAAATAGGGCCCCAATGATAAAATAAAAACATCTTAAACCATTGCAGGACATAGGGTAGGAATTAAGAAGAAGAACAGGGGGAGAAAAAGAAGGAAGAAGAGGAGAGAGGGGGAAGAGAAGGAAGAGGAAGAAGAAAAGGGAGAGAAGGAAAGGAGAAAGAGAAAGAAGAAAAAAGAAGAGGGGGAGGAGGAAAATATGCTCAAAGAAACTGTTTTGAATAAAAGTTAATTATTAGAATACAAATCTTATTTCATTAAGCAATATCAAAAGGCTGGAACAATTTCTGCTGCCCAGCTGAAACAGCCTACATTGAAACAATACTTATGACCATATGGCACTCCGTTAAATGTTGGGAATTTTAAAAATGTTAATGTTTGCCTTATATATTATTCAATAACATTTTAGCACAGGTAGGTTATTTCCTAGATATTCGTAAGATAAATATATGCAGCTTGCATACTATTTCCAGTTGAAAATTCTCAGTAAGAGAAAAAGATCATTCACATTAAGAAATCATTCAAACTAAAGTGTCCTTTTTAAGTTAAATACATAAAAACACAAAACTTTTTAAATTAAATATATAAAAACACAAGGCTTTGGTACAGCTCTAAGATGAACACAATATATGCCTCAAATGTGAACTATGGATGGTTATGTCTCAATTATTAATAGTCATTTTAAACTATCTATAGTTTTCTTTTTTCTTTTTTTTTTTTGTTCAAGTATAGCAATTTTAAAGTGCATTAAAAATAACAGTGTAGGCCGGGCACAGTGGCTCACGCCTGTAATCCCAGCATTTTGGGAGGCCGAGGCGGGCAGATCGTGAGGTCAGGAGATCGAGACCACGGTGAAACCCCGTCTCTACTAAAAATCCAAAAAAAAAAAAAAAAAAAAAAATTAGCTGGGTGTGGTGGTGGGTGCTGTAGTCCCAGCTACTCTGGAGGCTGAGGCAGGAGAAGGGCATGAACCCGGGAGGCGGAACTTGCAGTGAGTTGAGATCACGCCACTGCAGTCCAGCCTAGGTGACAGTGAGACTCCGTCACAAAAAACAAACAAGCAAACAAAAAAACAGTCTAATTAGGTGATAAATTTGCTAAACCTATATCCTACTCTTTATTCAGATCCACCTATTATAATGCCCACCAGATTAGTAGATGGGTCTGTGGCCCACAAATAGTGCTTTATGTTGGATCATTAGGAAATACTAAATGAAAAATATTGGTAACTGTATTTCAAGTATGGTCGAAGTCTAAATTAAGTAAAAACCTGGGAAAAGTTATCAAGTCTTGCTGTACTTACACATTATATAACATTTTTCATATAGTTGTAGTATGATATAAGGCTTCTCTTCCATATGATAGGTCAGTTGCTCTGCTACAGGAATTTTCTTTCCAAGTAAAGATTGAAATATGTATATTTACAGTGTCATCCCTTGGGCATATGTATAGATGGTGTCTTATGAGATTCCCTAAGTAAAATAGGAGTAACTGAAGTGGATTGCTGAGACTGTTACATTTCTCTGTCCTGTAGAAATCATACATAACTGATCCCTGTAGATCAAACCATGTGCTTGTGTGGGCAGCAGCTACTTATTCAAACAAAAGACTGCTTGTGTTCCCCCTTGGGAAGTGAGCCGGCCATCTCAGGCAGGCATTCCTTCCTTGGCAATATGTTAGCCAGACATGGTGAGCCCATTATTAGTGCATCCATGTATGATAGGTATATATACATTATTCAAGCTCAAGAGAATGATGGAGAAGACCAGAGCTCTAGCACCATTTTTATTTGGGCTGGATTACTTTCATTAGTAAAATGTTATTTCTCCATGAAATTAAAATACATACAAAGACAAATGCCATTTGAAAGATGACTTGGTGAACCTGGACTCTGAAGAATGCGCCATGTATGTAACGAGTTTTTAATAATTGAACTAAGCTATTTTATAATGAAGTGAACATCACAGAAGATGGAAATAAATAAAATTCATTAACTAGGGCCCCTTTGTTGATAATGTTTGGATAAGAATTAATAGCACTGGATTCTTGATTTCCCAATGTGACCACCAGTTGCTATGTAGAGCTAATCAAATTACTTCACCTCTCAAAATCTCATACCCAACTCCAAAGGTTATTGTGATGATTAAGATAATATTTATAGGCCCCACCTATATAAAAATTTCTCAATGAAGGTAGCACCCTCCATATTCACTGCCTACTTCTATTTTAATGCCAGAAAGAGTTTTGAGCTATGAAATGACTTATGTCTGACTAACTGTGCTGCACTGAAAGCAGAACACTTGTGAGTTCAACTTAAGAACTGGACTCAAGAGCTGAACTAGTACATGTCCAGAGAAGGAGATAATTTATAATGATGGATAAAGAATAATAATACTTGCCGGAAATGTTGGCTCACACCTGTAATCCCAGCACTTTGGGAGGCCGAGGTGGATGGATCACCTGAGGTCGGGAGTTCCATACCAGTCTGACCCACACGGAGAAACCCCCTCTCTCCTAAAAATACAAAATTAGCCAGGCGTGATGGTGCGTGCCTGTAATCCCAGCTATTCGGGTGGCTGAGGCAGGAGAATCGCTTGAACCCAGGAGGCGGAGGTTGTGGTGAGCCGAGACCACACCATTGCACTCCAGCCTGGGCAACAAGAGCGAAACTCTGTCTCAAAAACAAACAAACAAAAAACCAAAACTTTAGTTATATTGGAAAAGAATTGAGACCATCGGATTTAAAGTAGTTAATATCCAGTTTGAAAATAATTTGTATGGTAAGTCAAGGTAGTTTCAGGCAGCACATTGGAATAAAAAGGATAAAGGGGTTGTGAGTTAGATGGACTTGCTTTGCCATTTCCAACTCTTTAGCACAGCCTGAGGAAGTCATTTAATATCCATGAATTTCTGTTTTCACATTTGCTAAATAGTAATTATAAAAATAATTGATGAAGCTAAAAACAAATGATATATTAAGGTATATAAATTGTCTGGCACACAGTAGGAGTTCAACATGTAGTCCTTAACACTATACTTTGTGAACTTCAGAATACCAAAATATCACATTGGGTCTGACTTTTGTGCCTTACTGAGGCCCTTGTGTGAGCACAAAGACAGTCATAGTCACCTCCTATACCAGTTGAGGTTTCAGTGTATTACAGTTTTCTGAATCTTAGAAAATATATTGCTGTGGAAGTGTGCTTAGTGCTAGTAATATTGTCCTTAACTAAATTAGAGCTTAATTCATGTGCTATCTAAGAAGGATCCCTTCCAGGGCGTCTTCCCTATTACTGGACTGAAGAGGAAGAAGGGACAGCATAACACTTTCATGCCTACAGCTTAAGAACAATTTTTGTATCTTCATCATGATGCTCATTTTACTATTCCTTTCTTTAACTCTTCGTATTTGTAACTATTTCCTTATGTTTTGTGGGCTTCAAGCTTAATTTGCCTCAAAATCTTTTAAAATTTTGAGAATCTTTTGTTTCTAAAATTTATAGCCATAATATCCGTTGTGCCATTTGCCCAGGTTAATTAGTTAGGGGACAATTCACACCCTCTTTTCTGTGTGATTTACAGGGCAGTTCACACTTTTTTTCTGTGTGATCCCTACTGTGGGATTTACAGAATATGGCTTTGCAAACAGTGTGCCATGGATCTTTGCATATTTTTATTAGAGTCAGAGCCTCCTAATGGTTCTGAAATATGTTTCACTTCATTTCCAATCCCAGGAAGATTGGAATTTTTATATTTTTTTATAAATAGACAAATTTTTTCTTTCTTTCTTTCTTTTTTCTTTTCCTCAAGATGGAGTCTTGCTCTGTCACCCAGGCTAGAGTTCATTGGCACAATCTTGGGTCACTGCACCCTCCACCTCCTGGGTTCAAGCGATACTCCTGCTTCAGCCTCCGGAGTAGCTGTGTGGCTAATCTTTTGCATTGACAAATTCTTTAAATAGCATTTTATAGAATGGGATTTTAGATAAAATTAGATTTAGGAAAATCTCCAAAATTTTGTACAATTCATTGTAATAAGCATTATAATAAGCATTGTAATAAAAAAGCTTGGACCAACTAAAGGTCTAATTGTCATTTGACTCAATAACTTAGTGAATGATATTGTGATTCTTTGCAGCAGCTCTTCTTCATCTTTACAACAGATACTGTACTTGTATCATCAGTAGTTGCAATAGTTGCAATAAATATATACTAAAATATATACTATGTAAATTTAGATATAAAATGCTACATAAAACCAGATTTTTATGAATCATTAAAATATACATTATTAACTGAATGGAGGTTGTCTTCTTCTCTTTAAGAGAACGAGGTAATACTACCAAACAGTATATAAATGAACATGGCTTAAAGAAAATACAGTGGAGCAGGCAGCTCAGAAACATAAGTCCAATTACTAAGTCAGATAAGAATTTTGTCATCATTTTACAGGATATCACAAACTGATGACTTTCTGAGAGACCTCAATAAATTAATTTTTAAAAGATGTTGCATTTGTACAGGGCTTTATATTTTTCAAAATATTTTATTTTATTTGAATGTAAGCTTTCTATTCTAACCTTTTCCTGGGTTTTTCTCTTGAAGACATTAGCTGTACATTCAGAATGTACAGCATTCTGAAACTGTCAAAGAACAGACAATATTCCAGTATACACAAAACTTCCCATCTGCAATTTTTAGTTCAATGATTCATGGAGCTTTGGAGGTGGGATCAGGTAGCCACCATAGCTTTTGTTGTTTTTTTTGTGTTAATCAATGGCTTCTATTTCTTTTTCCTTTAATCTCTAGTTATATTAGATACAATCTTAGTTGCAGATACATGCCAACAAAACAAGAACAAAGGTATGAGATAAAAGTTTATTTGAGCTACAAGTTTATAGCAAATATGAATGCAAGTTGATTAGGCAGCCTGTGGTGAGACTTGTAGGAAGAGTCTCATAAACATATATCATCTTGATACTTTCGTCATTGAAACTGTGCTAGAGTGCCTTCATTACTGATTATTCACTTCAAAGTTGATGACTTTGACCAATAATCTCGCTGTTTCCTGCCTCCCAACACCACCCCTTCCCCTTGCCTCCTTTCGAAAAGTACTAAAGGCAAAGGTGATATTTAGGTCCTCTAAGAGGCGGCATGGGTGAAAATGAAATACTTCTTCAGAGCACAGTCAGGATGATTACCCAGATGCTTTGATAAATTTACTGACATCTGTTATAGAGTCATTTCTACTGCACAAATCTACCATTAACAAACAGTAAGGACTTTAATTAACTGAACATACCAAGGACTGATACTCTGATAAAATGGCACCATCTGGAAAGAAAGATGTAAAATTTTCTCCTCAGCTGTGTTGATTGGGAATTATATTAAAATGTCTTGATCACAAATGATTCCCCTGCTGTTGCAGGGTTCTTTATTAGTAGCACAGTAGCAAAGGCTTTATGGCTTGAAATACTTTGCTCAGGTGTGCCACAGCATTAAAATGTAAATTTTCTGAGCTTTGGATTTTTCCTTTGGCCTTTCGTTAATGCCCCATTAGTGCTCATTAACTTTTCCTGCTCCACAAAGAATGATGTTGATCAACTTTGAGCTTCAAGAAGAGGTCAGCCAGAACCCAGCAGTGCCTAAACCCTTGACGATTGTTCTTAACAAGCCTATTTGGAAATTTAATGTAAATCAGGATTGTCTCTCTAGAACAATGCACATGTGTACGTAATCACAGAATTTTGGATACGATTTCAGGGCCTCCTAGACTCTCAGGAGGCATGCATCGCAAGTTAAGTATCTCTTCTTCAGACATGCTTGTTTGTCTCTCTCATACGTACAGCATTACATTCCTTCTAGCAGCCTACCCCATTCAGCTGCTTCATTTGACCAGATTTTCAAAGTTTTTCAGGAAGCATGAACTTTGAGTTTAGAAAACTAAACTTGTTCCAATTTGGTTCAGTCAGATGGTTCCCAAGTGAGTATTTTTACCCCTGACCTCAAAGAGTGATAAATTAAATCAGTTGCAAGTCGTTAAGTCTTGGCTTCCACTGATCTAAGATCTAAAGAAGAAGAAGGGATGCTTGAACTGGATTCTAAGGGGAGGTACATCTAGAGGACTCTATCACAGGCCTCTGAGCAAGGAAGCAATGCTTGCTACCATTTAAGTTCACAGAAGATTAGTTAGTATAACTAATTGTTGAAAATATGTATAATTGTTGAAAATATGCTGTTTGGCAATAATGTGTGACCATCATGAATTACATAGCCTAAAATTACATATTCTACTTCTAAAGGCATTTGAGAGAAGGTTTTAGAAAACACTCTGCACATGGTAGAAGAACATGACACCCTCCAATGGGTAGTAATTGTTCCCTATGTCAGTCATATTTTTTTAATTGGGGGCTGGATTGGGAACTCAAGAGGAGAATGTTGCTATATAATCCACTGTGATCTGAAAAAACATGCACAAAAATGGGAGGTAAGAAATAAAGATTTTCACCAGCTCAATTGTTGAATAATTATTGTTTTCATAAGTTCACTTGGGTAATCTCTAGTTCCAATTTTCCATTTCTAAGATGAGAATACTAATGTAACTCAGAAATTAGGTAATTAAGAGAAAGCTTATGACTGCCCCAAAATATGTAGCTTTTGCTACATATGACTTTTTCCCAGTTTTATTTACATCAGTCTGAATAAAGCCTTGCATTTTTCAAGTGGTAGAAAAAACATACATAATACACTTTTTAACTTAACAAAATAACTTTATTATGCTCTTCTAAAATAACTGTATTTACCTTTTTAACCAAATCAAAGGCACTCAATGTCACAAAGATGTTTTCAGTTCATGCTAGTGTCTTCAAGTCAGAGAGCATTTGTAAAATTGTGTATTTTTAACAGTATAATTTTTTTCTTTTTTATTAAGTTTTTTTTTATTATACTTTGAGTTCTGAGATACATGTGCAGAACATGCAGGTTTGTTATAGGTATACACTTGCCATGGTGGTTTGCTGCACCCATCAACCCGTCATCTACTTTAGGTATTTCTCCTAATGCTATCCCTCCCTAACCCCTACCCCCGACAGGCCCTGTTGTATGGTGTTCCCCTCCCTGTGTCTATATGTTCTCATTGTTCAACTCCCACTTACAAGTGAGAACATGCGGTGTTTGATTTTCTGTTCTTGTGTTAGTTTGCTGAGAATGATGGTTTTAGTATAACTTTTATCCCACTCCTGATATAATGCCAAACAGCCTATTGTTTTTCTAATTATCTTAAATCAAACTCTGAAATTCAAGTCACCAGGATGTTGAATAAATAAAGCTTCAATCATACCCATTATTGTCTTTCCTTGCCTTATTTGTCCACCCCTCCCTGGGACTAGGGTTGTGTTAAAATTTCATAGAGAGGATTCTCAGATCTTCAGCTCACACTGGCTGAAATGATTAATGTCCAAGGCAGATACTGCTCTGATGACGGATGGTTTTGTTGCTTCCATGCCAAGATCACTAGGGTATTTGGGCCTACATCCAACCTTGGAGCCCAGAGGCGCAGGGGCTAACCTCAGAATTGTACCAAGCCACCATTCTCCTCCACGTCCTGTAACCTCCCAAGGGTTCTTCAAGCACCACTATTCCAAGGTCCTGGCAAAGCTTCCATGACTTGCTAGTCTTGGAGAGTATGTTTTCTTACCCTGAGGCCAGCAACTTTGGTCTGTATCCCTCAAGGCACTTCTTTTTATTTTTGTCTCCCCCTCTCTCCCAAACAAATTCACCCTCCCTGAGCCTTTATAAACGCAATTGTTGAGATATCTTTCTTGAGAGTTTTTTTTCTAACTCACTCACTCTAATACATATTTTTATTTGCTTGCTCTGACAGTTTTACATAGTTGTCTGTTGCTTCTTGTAATGAAAGAGACCAGATGTTTCAGCATTCTCATTTTATTTTCCTCCCAATTAAAAAAAAAAAAAATGCTTTTTATTTCACTGTGACCCTTTTGAGAAAATTCCGTAGCAGACATCAATATAAAGCAAAATTCTCAATGTTAAGTCCTAGGGGTTATAAGCAGGCATTTTCAGACATTGGCATTCTAACACCTATCTAGACAGGTGTTAACTTTCAACTCAGCAGCATTGCTTTGTAAATTATCATCCTTTCAACTGCTCTAAACACTCTGCCACTTTATTCATTTATTTATTTATTTTTTTGGTTCCTTGTAAATCCTTCATTTGTTTGCACCTTATTCTTTTCAATATTCCTTCACTTGCTTTAGGCACGTGTGTTTTGAGTTTCTTCAGATTAAGAAAGAATTATGCTATCAGTTGCCGGTGTTCCTTAGCCTGTCCCAGGAAGGAGTGGTCTGCAAGGTTGATTTCCAGATATTCTACAGTATTACCTCCACTCTGTCTCCTTTCTGTCTGTATTCTTAATATTGTACTCCAAAAAACTATCAGAGAGAAGGAAGATCAAGAGAGGTTATCCAGAGTCTAGAATTAAAGAAAGTTGGTCCTGATGTTGCAGGTCCTTCTCAGTCCTGTCTTGAGATTTTTGATGGATTGCTTTCATTCCTGTTCTGCCATCTCAGTGTCTATATGGAAGTGATTGTCTGCTTTAATTATAAAAGAAAGTAACCCAAAAGGAATAGCAACTAAGTAAAATAGTATAAAAAAAAACAAAACCAACAACAAAAAAGTTTTCTTTGATGAGAGAAGGTGGGTGATTTAAAAGATTAATCTATCAGCAGAAAACAAGCTCTGTGTTACATATGAACTGGGGACTATGTCTTGCTAGAAGTTATAAAAAGGATCATTACAGAATTGTTTACACAATTCCTCCCACCTTTCACCCAGTGTAAAGTAAGTAGCTGTCATAACCATTGCATAGAAAATCATTACTCACACCCTGTTAAAGTTTTAGGTAAACAAAGGGAGATACCAGCCTCAGGGTCAACTGGTCTAGGACAGAAGGGCTTTCTATGAATACAAACACAAACAAGATCAAAGGCATTTTTTTCTCTAGTCATCACTATAAACATTGATTGACATATATCTAGCCACTATTGTCAACATTCTTAACATTTGGGGAGGTTTTATATTAGGTACTGAAAGGAGTTCAATTTAAAAAACAAGTGAACTCTTCCATTTAAATAGATGGAGAATATATTATTGTATAAAATTAAGAAAAGACATATACATATCCATCCGGTTATATAGAGATTCATATTTCAAGGTGTTAATGGCAGAGTCAGTAAATGAATTATTCATTTGGTTAATCAAGTAAGTATTCAAATAAGAGAGAGAATTACCTTGTTCCATTCAAGGCATAGACACTTCCAAAATGTTATAATGTAACTGAATATATTAATGCCTATAAAAGTTTATTTAACATTCCTTAGAACCTACTCTTTTTTTCAGATATAGAACTTACTTCAGGACTTTCAATGCTTAGTTATAACATCCTTTATTATTTTGTAAAATTTCTGGCTCACCGAGCATTCCAGTGAGGCAACCTCAGAAGATAAATAAGCCCCTCAATGTGGACACAATGAGGCTTTTCAGATTGGAGGAGCCATGCATGGTGGAAGGGCATTAGCCATGCAGGCTGAGGGGGAGATGTCTGGGACAGACTGCAAGAAGCAGGAAATATGTGTGCCTAATTAAGGGATTTCTCCTTCTGTCATTTCCCTATGTTCTACTGCTAGCATGGAAATATAAACTGGGGTCTTCCAAAGGTATATTTGAAAGCACATGGTCTTTGGAGTCAAATCCTGATTTGTAAACTGCCTGGCATGTAATGGAGGGCAAAAAAATTTTTGAGACTCAATTTCCTCATTTGTAACATATTATAAAATCATAAAATGTGGGATAAAATGAGAGTCTATTTTTCAAGGCTGTTGAGAGGATAATAAAAATGTATTCAAAGTCCTCGGAATGTGACCAATGCTTAATAAATGCTAGATGTTACCAAGCTTTCTTTTTAAAAATTTCAGCCTTGCCTTTCATGTAAGTCAGTTACCAACTTTGTTAGACAGTATCTTCTTCATCTTTAATTTTCAGCTCAAAATAGCTATGTAACTTTGAGAAATGTCCTTAACCTTTATATGATTTTATTTCTTCACATGTGAAATAACAGGAATAATATCCTGAGTAAGGGTAGCGCTCTGCAAGGCCATGTTCTAATAAGATGCTGTCCATTTTGTCCTTGATCGCAATTAAAGCAAAGTACAGGCATATGCATCAACGTGCTTCATAGTGCAGCAGTCAGATGCGTGGATTTTGGGGCCAGACAACCTACACTACTACTCACAGTTCATCCACTTAACATGGCTGAATGATCTTGGGCAGGTCATTTAGCTGTTTTATGCCTCAGTTTCTTACTTTTCTAGACTTCCTTTATACCATTTAATTTTCCAGTGGCATTATACAGAAAATCTTTTGTCCTCAAATGTCTCATTTATTCTAGTGGTACTGTACTTCACATGTAATAAATAGTTTTAATAAAAACCTTAAATTGCTTTACCACAACTTAGTTAAACATCAGCATTTTATCCTCTGAACCAAATCAAATAAAAAAATGTTTCTTCAGTGTCACTTCTTTTTGTAGAGCAAATTATTATAACACATGTTCACCAGAAATTTGGGACATTGTCACAAATAATTTATTAATGTTATTAATTTTATTAAAACAGAAGATATTATGAAGGCAACATGTCCATTAATCAAAACACCCTCAATGTTTACTTGATAGTTTTACTTTTCATGAGTGAACCTGATGGCTCATGACCTGTAATGCCTATACAAACATTTCCACATTTATGAAAGGTTCGGAAGAGCTCTCTTGCAATGTTAAGGCTCAACTATAGTTAACAGAAAAAAATGTAATTCTATCAATATTTTTAACTTAATGACAAGATAGGGATTTGAACTACATGACTACTAGCACCTTTTCTAATGCCAAGAACCAATGATTTCTGTGTGTCTCTTGAGAAGTTTATTTTTAAATGGCAGCATTTGAAATGACCTCTAGAGATGTAACTAATGTGAGTCTAAAGGTTTTGTCTTAAGATATTGAATTGCTATAAAGTATTTTAAATGCAAAGATTAAAATGATGCAAATTTTAAAGCTTCCCTTCTCTTTAGTAAATGTTTGCTCACTATTCCTCACCCTAGGTATGAGTTCACTCCAGAACTTGAATCCAGTTGCTAGTGAATATGGATGGAAAGAGAGTTCTAGTCTAGTGTAGTGAGCTGCACGGCCCAGGACTTAATATGCAAGGAGTGCTCACAGTTACCTCCCACCTCCACTGCCGCTTACATTCATGATACTTCATCTCTATGATACAATTTCTAAGTAGGTGTCACCCTAAAGTTTTCTTTTTTTATGCCATTACTTAAATATTTATCATTTTATCCCACTGATAATGGAGCACAAATAGAAACATTTTATAATGAAGATATAATCTCAACTCAGAGTAACTATTTCCATTTTGGAGAAAGTCTTCACATATTTTGTTATTATGTGGATAAGTTCACAATCATCAGAAAGATGCAGAGAAAAATCAAAACATGTTACATCCAAAATTGATTTTAACATCTTTTTAAAATAAGGTCATACTGCTCTTCTGTGCTTAATATATATGTATAAAGAAATAAACACTGGTGACATAATTAGTTTTTTCTACCTTTATAATAAATGTGTTTTTGGCTGGGCGTGATAGTTCAGGCCTGTAATCCCAGCAGGTTGGGAGGCAGAGGTGGGCGGATCATCTAAGGTCAGGAGTTTGAGAGCAGCCTGACCCATATGGTGAAACCCCATCTCTACTAAAAATACAATAGTTGACTGAGCATGGTGGTGCATACCTGTAGTCCTGGCTACTTGGGAGGCTGAGACAGGAGAATTGCTTGAACTCGGGAGGCAGAGGTTGCAGTGAGCCGAGATCGTGCCACTGCACTCTAGCCTGGGCAACAGAGTGAGACTACGTCTCAAAAAATAAATAAATAAATAAATAAATAAATAAATAAATAAATAAATAAA
>NC_045436.1:103356894-103369413 GCF_002776525.5 Piliocolobus tephrosceles | reverse complement strand
AACTTAGTTTGGCTGGATATGAAATTCTGGGTTTAAAATTCTTTTCTTTAAGAACGTTGAATATTGGCCCCCACTCTCTTCTGGCTTGTAGAGTTTCTGCCGAGAGATCTGCTGTCAGTCTGATGGGCTTCCCTTTGTGGGTAACCCGACCTTTCTCTCTGGCTGCCCTTAAGATTTTTTCCTTCATTTCAACTTTGGTGAATCTGGCAATTATGTGTCTTGGAGTTGCTCTTCTGGAGGAGTATCTTTGTGGCGTTCTCTGTATTTCCTGAATTTGAATGTTGGCCTGCCCTGCTAGGTTGGGGAAGTTCTCCTGGATGATATCCTGTAGAGTGTTTTCCAATTTGGTTCCATTTTCCCCCTCACTTTCAGGCACCCCAATCAGACGTAGATTTGGTCTTTTGACATAATCCCATACTTCTTGCAGGCTTTGTTCATTTCTTTTCCTTCTTTTTTCTTTTGGTTTCTCTTCTCGCTTCACTTCATTCATTTGATCCTCAATCGCTGATACTCTTTCTTCCAGTTGATCGAGTCGGTTACTGAAGCTTGTGCATTTGTCACGTATTTCTCGTGTCATGGTTTTCATCTCTGTCATTTCGTTTATGACCTTCTCTGCATTAATTAGTCTAGCTGTCAATTCTTCCACTTTTTTTTCAAGATTTTTAGTTTCTTTGCGCTGGGTACGTAATTCTTCCTTTAGCTCTGAGAGGTTTGATGGACTGAAGCCTTCTTCTCTCATCTCATCAAAATCATTCTCTGACCAGCTTTGATCCGTTGCTGGCGATGGGCTGTGCTCCTTTGCAGGAGGAGATGCGCTCTTATTTTTTGAATTTCCAGCTTTTCTGCCCTGCTTTTTCCCCATCTTTGTGGTTTTATCTGTCACTGGTCTTTGATGATGGTGACGTACTGATGGGGTTTTGATATAGGTGTCCTTCCTGTTTGATAGTTTTCCTTCTGACTGTCAGGACCCTTAGCTATAGGTCTGTTGGAGATTGCTTGAGGTCCACTCCGGCCCCTGTTTGCCTGGGTATCAGCAGCAGAGGTTGCAGAAGATAGAATATTGCTGAACAGCGAGTGCACCTGTCTGATTCTTGCTTTGGAAGCTTCCTCTCAGGGGTGTACTCCACCCTGTGAGGTGTGGGGTGTCAGACTGCCCCTAGTGGGGGATGTCTCCCAGTTAGGCTACTCAGGGGTCAGTGACCCACTTGAGCAGGCAGACTGCCCCTTCTCAGATCTCAACCTCCGTGTTGGGAGATCCACTGCTCTCTTCAAAGCTGTCAGACAGAGTCGTTCGCGTTTCACAGGCTTCTGCTCCTTTAGCTGAGCCCTGTCCCCAGAGGCGCAGTCTACAGAGACAGGCAGGTTTCCTTGAGCTGCTGTGAGCTCCACCCAGTTCAAGCTTCCCAGCGGCTTTATTTACCTACTTAAGCCTCAGCGATGGCGGGCGCCCCTCCCCCAGCCTCGCTGCTGCCTTGCGGTTAGATTGCCGCAGACTGCTGTGTTAGCAAGGAGAGAGGCTCCGTGGGCGTGGGACCCTCCCGGCCAGGTGTGGGATATAATCTCCGGTGTGCCGGTGTTACAGCGCAGTATTGGGGTGGGAGTTACCCGATTTTCCAGGTGTTGTGTGTCTCAGTTCCCCTGGCTAGGAAAAGGGACTCCCTTCCCCCTCGGGCTTCCCAGGTGAGGCGATGCCTCGCCCTGCTTCAGCTCTCCCTGGTCGGGCTGCAGCAGCTGACCAGCACCGATTGTCCGGCACTCCCGAGTGAGATGACCCCAGTACCTCAGTTGAAAATGCAGAAATCGCCGGTCTTCTGTGTCGCTCGCGCTGGGAGATGGAGACTGAAGCTGTTCCTATTCGGCCATCTTGCTCCGCCCCTATTTTTCCTTTTTTAATACATTCTGCATCTCTGGAGCTCTGTCTTGTTTTGTAGTAGTATCAGTTTTCCAATGTCATTCAAGTAAGTTGGGTACTCAGGCCACCGCCTCGCAGCGTTCGCTCCTCGCCCCGGCGCCTGGGCCGACTGGAGCGCAGCTGAGCAGCCTACAGAGCCGGGGTAGCCTCCTCTTGAGCTTTTAAGATTATTTTTATACCATCCATTAATTTCCAAAGAGAGAAACTAATTCACACTCCATTCAGAATCTAGATTAAATCTAACCCAACATTTGAAACTCTAACTCAGAGTTTTTTCCCTTAAAAAAAAAAAAAAAAAAAAAATCTCCTGTGTTAAGGAAACCACTCCCAGTCTTAACAATAAAACCCAGATTCCGCAGGTTGTCAATAATAGGAAAGTCCCATATGAGACTCATAGCTCCAATTCTCTTTCCCTGAGTTCCTTGAGTGTTCCTTTCAGGAGATATGTTTCCATTAGCTGTTTGTTTTCATCACCACAATTACCTCACAGGGTTTTTTGCTTTCATAATTGATCAATACAGCTTTCCTGATTATAGCCAATAGAACACCTGATACAAGGATGGATTCTTCAAAAGACCCAGGGAAAGCAAAGGATAACAACAAGGAACTGTATCATCTGTCCGTGAAATACCCACCTACTCTCCAGGGTCCCCTGCCTCAATTACACTGTGGCCCCATTTCTTCCTCAGTGTGGTTGAGGACCTATCTTAGAACCTGTTACCTAGGAGACTCTTCTAACACTTTCACATCCCCCAAAGCTTAGACATATGTCTGTGAACCAGAAAACAGTTTCATTTTGCATCCCTTGAGAGCCTTCTTCTGAATTTGTTTTCTTTTTCAAGGAGGTATCTTATTCCAGGATGAAGGAAGTACCTCGTTCCAAGATGAATTAGGAGCATGACTATTTCTGATCACTGCATGACAATCAGAAATAGTCTTAGTCTTTATGAAGACCACAACAGAATAGTAACTACCTTAGTACACCTCAGTGCACCCAGCATTCACATCGGAGGCATGCGCAGGAACAACAGGGAAGCAGTTCATTTGAATTTCTCCATAAACTGATTTACTTTGATTATCTAAACCAATGGAGCTATAATATGGGGGGTGAAAGGAAAAGGCCTAACTACCTGAGTAGGAATCATGAGACAAAACTTCATAATAAAATAAAACAATAACCAAAGGGAGAATCTCATTGTGTTTTATAGGCCTGACTCAGATGGTCAATATCTATGCGAATTTGGATAAAGGACATTTTGTCTGATGGTGACAGTGTCCTCAGTTGTAAAATTCCTACAGTCTTTTTCATATCTATGAGTTACAGTATAATTCTTCAAAGTGAAAACTGCCTAAATAATTATAAGTCCTACTTGATGGGGATCTCACATATCCCTTTTTTTGTTACTTATGAAAAAATAATTTTGATTTTTATATTTTCTTCCCCCCACTGACAGCTTTATTGAGATATAATTGACAAAGAAAGATTGTCTGTATTTATGGCATAAAACCTGATGTTTTGATATTGTAGATATTGTGAAATGATTACCACACTCAAACTAATGAACATATCCATCAACTTAGTTTTGTATATATATTTGTAGTAAGAAAATGTATTAGTCCGTTTTCACGCTGCTGATGAAGACATACCTGACACTGGGCAGTTTACAAAAGAAAAAGCTTTACTGGCAGTTTCACATGGCTGAGAGGCCTCACAATTATAGCAGAAGGTGAAAGGCATGTCTCAAATGGCAGTGGCAAGAGAGAGAGTGTGAGCCAAGTGAAACAGGTTTCCCCTTATCAAACCATCAGATCTCGTGAGACTTATTCACTATCATGAGAACAGCATGGGGGAAACCACCCCCATGTTCTAACCATGTCCCACCAAGTTCCTCCCACAACATGCAGGAATTATGGGAATACAATTCAAGATGAGATTTGGACACAGAGCCAAACCATATCATTCCACCCCTGAACCCTCCTGAATTTCATGTCCTCATATTTCAAAAGCAAAAGTCCCCCAAAGTCTTAACTCATTTCAGCATTAACTCAAGAGTCCACAGTCCAAAGTCTCATCTGAGACAAGGCAAATCTCTTCCACCTATAGGCCTGTAAAATCAAAAGCAAGTTAGTTACTTCCTAGATACAATGCTGGTACGGTAATTGGGTAAATAAAGCCGATCCAAGTGGAAGGAATTGGCCAAAACAAAGGAACTACAGACTCCATGCAAGTGGATATCCATGTTTTTGTGTCCATCATATCCTTAAATGAGAAGTAAGTACTGGGTGCAAATTAGGAGAAGACATCATACAATTTGTGAAACCTTACTGAATTATGTATTTGATAAATAATAAAAGGTGGAACTTTTTCCACATAAGTCATTTTATTAGGACAAAGAGTTTGACATCTGATTGCATTATGAAAACTAAGTGTAAAAAGTACAGTGAAGGTAATCCTTTCTATGTTGGTCTTGTATCCCAGATCCTGAGGTCTAGGTTAGGATCTGTCCCAGTTGTCACTGCTTTGTTTTGATGAAATTCTTAAAGTTAGCATAATCTGTATCTGGTATTCCAACCATCTTAACTTTTAAAATACAAGTCCCTATCACTATTTATATTTGATCTAAGAAAATGTTATAATATTGGCCACTTACTAGAAGATACTGATATCACGATAGAGTGATATTGAGTTTTCCCAAGTCTTATTTCATAAACCAAGGCCTTTTAAAAAATAAAGATTATTTAATTTAGAATAAAGCTTGGCACATAGAAAATATGCAAATGGTTTAAATGACATTATATCAAGAAGTTACAACTTTGGCATAAATATATATGGCAGAGAAGAACAAAAAAGGAATGACACAAAATAATCCAGTAGAATGAATGCAGAAATAGAATAATCTCTCTAATAATACAGATAAGGAAACTCCCAGGTGAGTTCACACTGGCTTCACCTGTTTCCACAAAGACCAGCTTATAGACCAGAAGTACTCTAGGACTGAGCCCTATCTGGGACTCCTGCCCACATACAAGGGACGAAATCAACTCCTCAGAGGCCTGTCCACCCGCACCACAGAAGATACTTAAAATTGTCTCTCTAGCTCATGCAAAACCATCACGCAAGCTAATATTAAAAATAATTATACCCACTCAGTCACTGGTCTATAATTAGTGTTTTTTCTTCAGAAAAATGGTGACGAAGGCAAAGCATTTGACGTCTGAGGTCAAATAGATTCTTTCCATTCTCTTGACCATTTTAGCGTAATTTGAGACCATGTAAATTAAGAAAGAAATGTTCACTACCACAGCAGAGAGTGATTGATTGAACATCAAAAGGGCCTCGATTAGGTGTCACCTGGTCCTTTTAAATGTGTCTGTCTGCTTTTGATACTGCTGACCACAACAGTCAGGACTTTAGTGAGAAGTTGAAAACTTGTTTTAGATAATCTATATTTTCACTGTAGAGAACAAGTGCTCCACTTTCGAATTTCTTCTCCACACTGGGTTCTCTTCCCTCCCAGTGAAATAATCCTCTTTTATTATCTATATCCAGTTAACATTTATTGATTCCCTGTTGTGAGTAAATATGTCTATTGCATCTGCTATTGCCTGTGACCACGTCTTTTTTTGTTTGTTTGTTTGTTTTTTTGAGGTGGAGTCCAGCTCTGTCGCCCAGGCTGGAGTGCAGTGGCCGGATCTCAGCTCACTGCAAGCTCCGCCTCCCGGGTTTACGCCATTCTCCTGCCTCAGCCTCCCGTGTAGCTGGGACTACAGGGCCCGCCACCTCGCCCTGCTAGTTTTTTGTATTTTTAGTAGAGACGGGGTTTCACCATGTTAGCCAGGATGGTCTCGATCTCCTGACCTCGTGATCCGCCCGTCTTGGCCTCCCAAAGTGCTGGGATTACAGGCTTGAGCCACCGCACCTGGCCTACACTTCCTCATTCTTTGCCTTTGCTTCTCTCCCAAGATGTTACAGCAACACTCTTCACAACAGATTGCTATTATATTGTTTTGTTCTGTTTTAAACAGAAATGTCATGGGGCTTATGGAGGGAGGTAGTTTTCAAAAGATAAAACTTTTTTGAGAGCCATAGGTTAGCCAGTTTGAAAAGTTGTGCAGCTGCAAAAGCTGTATGGAAATGCCTTCAAATTAAATTTTTACACATCCTTCCTCTATCCTTTGCTTTACAAATAAATATTGGTATATGCTGATGGCCATATGCCTTTATATTGTGTTGTTACTTAGAATTGCCTGGCAGTAAAAATCATGGAGTTCATTTAAAAACCAATGTAATGCCAAATTTATAAAATTTAGTGCAGACTGTCATATAATGACAACTCTTTAGGTTCTCAGTTTACATCTCATTTCCACATCCAATATCTGATTGCAATCTCATTTGACAGTTAAGAAAGTTGAAACAGAGAGAGGAAAGTGATTTACTCAAGGTTGCTCAGTTGGGGAAATGGCTGGATCTGGCTGACTCACATTCCAGTAATTTTTCCACCTTTGTTGCTGATTTTTGGTGGTAGTTAGGTTTTCCTTGCTTTTCTAATTCTCTTTGTTGAAATGTGCAATGGTAGCGAAAAGAAAAATGAGTAAAAGAAAAAATGTATTTAATACAAATTTATTAACATACCGTAAGACAGCTCTTCTATACTGCATATTTATATTTTTGAAAAATAGACTGGCCAGGCGTGGTAGCTCATGCCTGTAATCCCAGCACTTTGGGAGGCCAAGGCGGGCAGATTACCTGAGGTCAGGAGTTCGAGACCAGCCTGGCCAACATGGTGAAACCCCATCTCTACTTAAAATACAAAAAATTAGCTGGGCATGGTGGCAAGCACCTGTAATCCAATCTACTCAGGAGGCTGAGGCAGGAGAATCGCTTAAACCCAGGAGGCAGAGGTTTCAGTGAGCTGAGATCGTGCCAGACTGGGGGACAAGAGCGAGACTTTGTCTAAAAAAAAGAAAAAAAGAGACTTTGTCTAAAAAAAAAAAAAAAGAAAAGTAAAAGAAAAATAGCCTAGCTTTTTTATTTGTTTTGTTTTGTTTTGTTTTGTTTTGTTTTGTTTTGTTTTTTGAGACGGAGTCTCACTCTGACCCCAGGCTGGAGTGCAATGGCATGATCTCGGCTCACTGCAACCTCCGCCTCCCAGGTTCAAGTGATACTTCTGCCTCTGCCTCCCGAGTAGTTGGGATTACAGTCACCTGCCACCACACCCAGCTGATTTTTGTATTTTTAGTAGAGACGGGGTTTCACCATGTTGGCCAGTATGGTCTTGATCTCCTGACCTCCTGATCTGCCCGCCTCGGCCTCCCAAGTGCTGGGATTATAGGCATGAGCCGCTGCACCCGGCCCAAAATAGACTAGCTTTCTTATTTTTTACACAATATGTTTTATTATAGACTTTCATAACTAAAATTCTGCCTTGTGTTTGAATATTATTTTTTAGCATAACCTTTTAACATAGTTAAAGAAAATTCTACATAAGAAAGCAAGTTTTCATGTGATTACAAACTTGTTTTCACTGTTTTAATGTATTCTGTGTTTTCTAGTTTAAATAATATGGAAATTATGTGGGCATATTGAGCAATAAGTATTAAAATAACAACTTTAAAATTACTCTTAAAACTATAGCATGTAGACCAAGCACACTGGCTCACACCTGTAATCCTGAAACTTTGGGAGGCTGAGGCAGGTGGATCACCTGATGTCAAGAGTTCGAGACGAGCCTGGCCAACATGGTGAAACCTAATCTCTACTAAAAAATACAAAAATTACCTAGACATGGTGGCAGGTGCCTGTAATCACAGCTACTTGAGAGCCTGAAGCAGGAGAATTGCTTGAACCCGGGAGACGGAGGTTGCAGTGAGCCATGATCATGCCATTGCACTCCAGCCTGGCTGACAGAGTGAAACTCTGTCTTAAAAAAATAAGAAAATTAAAATAAATAAATAAATAAATATATATATATATAAATATATAAATAAATAAAAAGTAAATATAGCATGTAAAATATGAATAATGGAGAACCCAGAAAAAATGTCACACACCTACAACCATCTAATCTTTGACAAAGTCAACAAAAACAAGCAATGGGGAAAGGACTCTCTATTCAATAAATGGTAATGGGATAACTGGCTAGCCATATGCAGAAGATTGAAACTGAACTCCTTCCTTACGCTATATACAAAAATCAACTCAAAATGGATTAAAGACTTAAATTTTAAACCTAAAACTATACAATCCCTGAAACACAAGCTGGGAAATACCATTCTGGACATAGGACCTCACCAAGATTTCATAACAAAGATGCCAAAGCAATTGCAACAAAACCCAAAAATTGACCAATGGAATCTAATTAAACTAAAGGGCTTCTGCACGGCAAAATAAACTGTCAGCAGAGTAAACAGACCACCTGCAGAATGGATAAAAATATTTGCAAACTATACATTCAAAAAAAGTCGAATATCCAGAATCTGTATGAAACTCAAACAAATCAACAAGTAAAAAACAGCAACAACATTAAGAAGTGGGCAAAGGACATGAACAGACATTTTTCAAAAGAAGACATGTACATGGCCAATAAGTATATGAAAAAAATGCTCAATATCACTACTCATTAGAGAAATGCAAATCAAATCTACAATGAGATACTATCTCACACCAGTCAAAATGGCTATTACTAAAAAGTAAAAAAATAACAGATGTTGGCAAGGTTGTGGAGAAAAGGGAACTCTCAACACTGCTGATGGGGAATGTAAATTAATTCAGCCATCAATACGGTTTGGATCTATGTCCGGACCAAGTCTTATGTCAAATTGTAATCCCCAGTGTTTCAGGCGGGGCCTGGTGGGAAGTGATTGGATCATGAGGGCAGATTTTCCTCTTGGTGCTGTTCTTGTGATAGTGAGTGAGTTCTTGTGAGATCTAGTCATTCTAAAGTGTGCGGCACCTTCTCACCCCTCTATCTTGCTTTTGCTGTGACCATGTAAGACATGGCTGTTCCCCCTTAGCCTTCCATTATGACTGAAAATTTCCTGAGACTTCCCCAGAAGCCAAGTAGAAGCCAGCATCATACTTCCTGTACAGCCTATGGAACCATGAGTGAAATAAACCTCTTTTCTTTATAAATTACCCAGTTTCTGGTATTTCTTTGTAGCAATGCGAGAACAGACTATTACAATTGCGGAAAGCAGTCTGGCATTTTTTCAAAGAACTCAAAAGCAGAATTGCCATTAGCCCTGGCAATTCCATTATGGGTATGTACCCAAAGGAATATAAATTGTTCTATTATAAAGACACATGCATGCATATGTTCATCACAGCACCATTCACGATAGCATAGACATGGAATCAACCTAAATGCCTATCAGCAGTAGACTGGAGAAAATGTGATACATACATGCTGTGGATTACTATGCAGTTGTGAAAAAGAGCAGGATCACATCTTTTGCAGCAACATGGATGGAGCTGGAGGTCTTTATCCTTAGCAAACTGACACAGGACAGAAAACCAAATACCACATGCCCTCACTTATAAGTGAGAGCTAAACATTGAGTACATAGGGACACAAAGAAGGGAACAACAGGCACTAGGCCCTACTTGAGGATGGAAGGAGGGAGCAAGGTGAGGATCTAACTAACTACTGGGTTTTATACTTATTACTTAGATGGTGAAATAATCTGTACACCAAGCCCCCATGAGATGCAATTTACCTATATAACAAATGCATACATACGCCTGAATCTAAAGTAAAAGTTAAAAAATACATATTTGCTCAATAATAATAATTTTAAAAGAAACTGAAATACAATGACACTGAGGAATTTGGCTAACACTCACCACGATGAATTGTTCTTCAACTTTTGAGAGACAAATAATAGACTTTTTGATCTACTAATTCATTTTTCTAGAAATTTGTTCTAAAAGATCTTAAAAAAGAAATCTGTGGAAAACTCTGTAGTAGCATAAAAGTATAATTTTACTAACAAAACTGGAAACAAATATGTGCTTTCAAATAGAGAAAAGTTTAAATAAGCTGTATCATATTAATTCAAAAAATATTATGCAGGCATTGAAAATAACAATATATAAATATTTTATTTTGCAGTTTACCTACTGTTTTATATCTCATTTAAAGATTGGAGATACAAGTAAAAATGCTTATAAAATATTCTAAGTGAAATAATAAATCAAAAATTTATAGTAAAAATGCTTATAAAATATTCTAAGTAAAATAATCAAAAATGTATATATGTACTATGACTACAACCACATAAAGCTCTACACATGAAAAATATTGGAATAGACATATGTATACATTTATATTTGTATGCAGATAAATAGGCACACTGTACAGGTGATGAGCCTGTGGATATCATTTTCTTTAATATTAAGATCTTTTCTTCTTTTCTTTTTTTTGAAATGGAGTTTCGCTCTTGTTACCCAGGCTGGAGTGCAATGGCGCAATCTCGGCTCACCGCAACCTCCGCCTCCCAGGTTCAAGCAAGTTTCTCGCCTCAGTCTCCCGTGTAGCTGGATTACAGGCATGCAGTACCACGCCCAGCTAATTTTGTATTTTTAGTAGAGACGGGGTTTCTCCATGTTAAGGCAGGTCTCGAACTCCTGACCTCAGGTGATCTGCCTGCCTCGGCCTCCCAAAGTGCTGGGATTACAGGCATGAGCCACCCTGCCCAGCCAATATTAAGATCTTTAAGTTTAAATAGAAACTTGTTTTCACAGTAAATTCCTAAATTTTGAACAGATATGATCATTACCTTGAGTAGATTAAACTTGAAAAAGTTGTCTTTTCAATGATAAAATATAATCCATAAGACAAATATTTTACTCTTATTATTATGATTATTCTGAGATAGGGTCTCGCTCTGTTTCCCAGGCTGGAGTGCAGTGGCATAGTCATAGCTCACTGCAGCCTCAAACTCCTGGGCTCAAGTGATCCCCCTGCCTCAGTCTCTTGGGTGGCCTCTAGACTACAAGCACATGGAATCATGCCTGTTTAAGTTTTAAAAAATATTTTGTAGAAAAAATATCTCACTATGTTACCCATGTCCGTGCTGGTCTTGAACTCTTGGCCTCAAATGATCCTCCTGCCTTGTCCTCTTAAAGTGATGGGATTACATGCAGGAGTCACCATGCCCAGCCTATTATTTTTACATGAAGGCATAAATTATTCATTTTTAATTACTTTTTAAATCAACCAAGATGAGATTTAGAATAATATCAGATCATTACATAAAAATATAATTTAAGTGTATTCAAACTTTATTCGGCTTCCAAAAATAACTTGAATGATAACACTATTCCAGTTAAAGAGTAGGAATAATGCAAACCTATGCATTATTTTCGTTACAGGCCAAACCGAAGATAAAACATATGTAAAAGTATTTACTGTTTTTCTTAAGAGAGTTTATTGGTGATTGTTGTTTTGAAAAATATTACATGTTTATATTTTTGAGCCTCTAGCTCAATAGTGTCTGAGGAGCATAGTGAACTTCCAATTTCATTTCTGTTGACTTTCTAGTTAAAGAATAAATCTCTTTCCTTTGAAACATAGTCTTGTTCAGCGGATGGAGCATTTTCTCCATATATGCATGTTAGGAAAATTTGCTTCAATTTAAAAAGGAAACACATGGCTATGACTTAAGTATTAAAAAGTGAAATGTTCAATTAATGTGGATTTGGTCTTTCTGTTTTTCCAGTCCCTCAAATGTTATTTCAACAAATCAACAAATGAGTAGCAGATGAATGAATTTTAGGCTGAATCCAAATATTCTGACTTGGCTTAAGACTTCTGTACTGAAGACTCTGTTCCCAAGATTTACATTGAGGACCCAAGTCTGCCATTTAATTAACAGACTGATGTTTGTTTATTTTTTGTAATGCTGAATTATTTGCCAGCTGTCTCCTGGTTATGTCAGAAAGATGTAAAGACTGAAAACAAAAATACAAATAAGACACAGGTAACATCAGCAATGTAATCTCTCCCCATGCACCCTGCTCACCTCCAAACCAATCTATGTTACTATTACAGAGGAGATCTCTCTGAAATATGCATTCATGCAACATAATATTTTAGAAGACAATACATTTTCTTGATCATACATGTGTTATTAGTTCACCATTTCCTTTTAAGAAATAAGCAGTTACCCCCAGACTATGATTATACATTCATGAATGTATGTCATGCTGTTTATATTTATACCGTATCTATTCTCTTTATATTTGAATTTATATGCATTTGCTCCTGCACACACATACACATACCTGCCATATTCCCTGTATCACTTTTTTATATTTTAAAAATCAGTGAAGTCCAAAGTACACTATATTTTCTTTATATTATAATACAACAGCATCTAGAATTTTATTATGTGTACCCATGAATATTTTCAATGCCGATGATGAGAGTAATGGTAATAACATGTCTGAAAACAGAAACTTTTTTCACTTGCAGTGATTATAAGCATGACAAATTAACTTTGTCAAAAAAACTGCAAAAATGATCTCTTTATTATGAACTAGAGAGTTACTATTTTCTTTTTCTTTCTTTCTTTCTTTCTTTCTTTCTTTCTTTCTTTCTTTCTTT
>NC_045436.1:103356009-103356884 GCF_002776525.5 Piliocolobus tephrosceles | reverse complement strand
TCTTTCTTTCTTTCTTTCTTTCTTTCTTTCTTTCTTTCTTTCTTTCTCTCTCTCTCTCTCCTTCCCTCCTTCCTTCCTTCCTTCCTTCCTTCCTTCCTTCCTTCCTTCCTTCCTTCCTTCCTTCTTTCACTACATTGTAGTAATGGTCATTGAAGAACATTTAGAAAATACTAAAAGATCAGGAAGAAAATAAAATTGCTGTAATTTCACTACCTAGAGATAAAAACTATTAACATTGTAGTGCGTATTTTCAGATTTTTCTATATATTGAATATTTATTACAAAATTCGGATCACATTGTACCCACTATTTTCTAATATGCCTTACTCAGTAATGTATCATAAAATATCTTATGAAAATCCTAGCACAGTCCTCTAATTTCAGTGTGATTGCATCATGACATATGGATATACATTTAGTCTTTTAAGAACTAGGGGCATTGACACTAATGCTTTTGAAAGTTTTTCCCTCAAGGATTCAGTTGGTGGAAACAGGAGCACCCATGTTGCCATGTGTCCCAGGCTTACTGAAGGAACCTCACATGCAGTGTTTTGATGGAACAGCAACTGACACTGTTATTATTCATCTCAGGCAGCTGGGTGACTGACGGCCTTTGCTGGCCTTGAGCCACCTGACTAAAATGGTTTATGCTTTAGGTGTGTGTGTTTGGGGAGGGGGTACAATTATAGTACATGGCTGTATTTTTACAAAGATTTCAAATATGTTCAATGACCTTGTTTGTAGATCTTAAAGCTTTAAGGGCCCAGGAATTCCTTCTCCAGAGTTCAGAAAGGGATAATCTTCAGGTTCGTTCCTTCCTTCCTTCCTTCCTTCCTTCCTTCCTTCCTTCCTTCCTTCCTTCCTTCCTTCCTTCC